>NW_018407210.1:571652-685655 GCF_002113885.1 Mizuhopecten yessoensis | reverse complement strand
CACCTCTACACCTCTACACCTCTACACCTCACCTCTACACCTTACCTCTACACCTCTACACCCTCTACACCTCTACACCTCTACACCTCACCTCTACACCTCTACACCTCACCTCTACACCTCTACACCTCTACACCTCTACACCTTACCTCTACACCTCTACACCTCTACACCTCTACACCTCTTTACCTCAACTCTACACCTCTACACCTCACCACCCTCTACACCTCTACACCTCTACACCCTCTACACAATGTCTACAATGGTAAAGCAATCGATAGAGTTTCATGACGATGATTTTTGATTTTCTGAGGTCATTGCCAGGACAAAGATAAGGCGTCTCTGACCTTTGGTTCCTTGCCCTGATCTAGACAGTAAAGACATGGGGGAGGAGCAGCACATACTTTAGCACTGTCCGCTTTGGATACATCCAACAGTGAACTTACAAATATTCAGACATTGAGAAAATAATGTTTCAGTCATGATCTTTTCGAAAGACTGGTTCATCTACTTTTAAATCTAACATTTAGATGACTGCAGCCCTGATTATCAATACCAACCTCTTCCACAACGACCCTGGAGACTGTCTGCACATTGGTGATGATTGTCGGAGGGTAGAAACACCCGTTAGTGGGAACAGATGACTCTATCTGGAATACCTGTAGAGAAAAAGATAGTTTTATTTCTCGAAGTCTTGAGAATCAGATTATTAACATTTTATCTGCATAGTTGAAAATTGTATCTCAAACACCAGGAACATATATAAAGCATAACATAGATACAAACTAACATTTAAACCACTCCCATATCCTTTTTACAAACACAGAATTTCAAAAGGACCCTACTTCTCTTTAAATATTCCATTTGAACTATGCAAAAGGTCCCTGTTTAATTTGAAAAGGACCCCATTTTTGACATATACAGTGCTAACACTGAAAATATGAATTTGCACTTTAGTTGAAGGCAAATTAGACTTATTTCAAGTTGAAATACAATACGGGGAAATAATACCCGCATAAATTTAAAAGTTACTCCAGTGATTGTTTCATATTCAGTAAGACACTAAACACATTAAAACCAAATCATTCATTTCAGACCTTTAAAATGAATATCAAGTTTATTTTCCATTTTTTCTTCTTTGATGATATATAACATTTAAAGTTTGTGGTTATTTTACAGTTATATTTTGTCTCCAACCATTTTATTGGTACACATGTATAAAATTTCAGTGTAGACCAATATGTGTGTTAACTTAATTCCTGAAAGTATTCAACATTCAACTTCAGCAATGCAAACTATAAATGTAAGTAGACTGTGATAGTTTCATGTTATACAGAAACCCTCTGCCCCTTTGACCTTTGGTGACCTCACCTCTGCTCCTTCCTTGCGAGCTGAGTCTACAAACTCCTGTATGGAGCGTCTCTGTGACTCATCCACAATGGCTCCCATGTCCATGCCCTTGTCTAGAGAATCTCCGACACGGAAATGAGTAAGGCGTTCCTTTAGTTTGGCAACCATTTTATCAAGGATAGACTCCTGAACAAGTAGGCGGGACCCAGCACTACACACCTGTTAACCAAACTTCAGATTTAAAAGTATGACGGAAATGACCTATGTTATAATAGTAGAATCAAATTATTAGTCCTATTCATTACAACTTTTTATACAATTCATGTATCATAAATCTTAACAGCTCAATGTATTTAGAGTATTTGCATATATTTCATAGTATAATTGTTCAATTAAGGTTCTTCATAAAACATTCAAATTGATGTATATGCAAATGTTTTACCTGTATAAAGTATGTGAATATAAAGTATGTTAAGTTTGTAAATATTCAAAATTTCCATTTTTACTTATACATATTTTACAATATCCAGGAAATAATTGAATCTCTTATTATTACTTTTAAAAGTTTTCTATCAAGCATCAAGTGATTCTCTCAAAATCCTCAGCCGTGTAATACCTGTCCTTGGTTAAACCAGATAGCATCTACTACTCCTTCCACTGTACTGTCCAGGTCAGCTGACTCAAACACCACCACCGGGGACTTCCCTCCAAGCTCCAGGGACAGCTTCTTACCTGTCCCTGCCACCAGGCGCCTCAGAGTTTGTCCAACCTAGTTATCAGATATGATTATAAAGTTCCTATCCAGCCTTGCAACTACGCACATCAATGTTTGTTGGACCTAGCAAACACATATGATAATGAAACTTCTTACCAATTCGATCATCAGGTAACTTCTTACCAATTGGATCATCAGGTTTAAAAAGAGCATTTCTTTTACCAGCTTGTATCATATAGATACCACTTTTCAACCTTGACTTGAACTGTCAATTACTCCAACTAGCAGTAAAAGTTCAAAACGAAATATCTTTTCACACACTTAAAACAAAATAATATATGGAAAATGACTACTAGATATATGATCCAGGGTTCTAGGTAAAAACATATGGTTTAAATATGACAAGACAGAACCTGGTCCTCCTTACCCCTGTGGACCCTGTAAATGCCACTTTGTCCACATCCTCATGATCTGCAAGTTGGCTCCCCATAGCTCCACTTCCTGTGATAACATTAAAGACACCAGGTGGCAGTCCAGCCTCAGCACAGATCTCGGCCAATAAGAGAGCAGACAGGCGGGTGTAGGTAGCAGGTTTAAGGACTACAGTGTTTCCCATGGCCAGTGCTGGGGCGATCTTCCACGTCAACAACATCAGTGGAAAGTTCCATGGTACAATAGCCCCAACCACACCTATATATATGTACAGTACAAAGTCATTAACAACATGTTACTACCAGTACCAGTCGTGTATCTTACCTGGTAGTCGGACCAATCTAGACCACACTGTATCTTACCTGGTAGTCGGACCAATCTAGACCTCACTGTATCTTCCCTGGTAGTCGGACCAATCTAGACCTCACTGTATCTTACCTGGTAGTCGGACCAATCTAGACCTCACTGCCTATTACCAAATACATTTGTAGAGAAAAACCTGTTACATTTTTTCAGAAAGCTATATTGTCATAGACCTATGCATTGCTGAAATCAGGACTTATATCAAGTATGTGTATGTGTATGGTACAGTCCTTAAGATTCTGAAATGAGGCCAGAGGTTTTGGAGATAGAGCAAAATGATTTTCTGTTCCGAGTTTTATTTTGCAGTTATTTGTTTCTACAATTATAAGTATTATTCTGTTGTCTGTTCCAATGTTATTTTAAGATTGCAATTTGCTGACAGACATTGATATATTCAAATATGACTTCAGTATCTGATTTCAACAAGTCACCTTTTGCAAATGATGTGTTTGGTACTTTTAATTACATATTTGTTAATTTGAGGAAAAACAATATTTCAGAATATTTGTATGTGAGCCACCTACTAACGTTAATGTGCAACACAGTTATAAAAGCCAAACTCTTTAAAGGCCCATTGGGGAAAAGCATAATGAACAACAAAGTTAAACCAGTCATGTTGCAATGTGCCACTTTCGATTATACATATTTAAATAGCCATCTATATAACAGTCATCTGTAAACGCTAATGAGAAATCCTACAGGTAGGTTCAATTTGTAGAATAGGATGAGTTAACTGTAGTGAGTGTATCACAGTGGAATCAAAATGTCGCTCAAATTTGAAAATGTTGCTCAAATAAATAATTCAGGCCTCTGGCCGTTGTCTCTTATTTTATCAAATATTTCCTTAAATTCATCTGTTCCAGCAAAATCAATTCACCATAATGAATTGGTAGCATAGGTACTTTTGTTTAATCAGAGACAATGTTACCCTCTACTGTTACTAGACCATTTTACAATTTCCTCAATTCTGAATCATATTTACATGACGGGCCAATAAAGAATTGAGAAACCTTACCAACAGACTTCCAGTTCTTCATTTCAGTGTCGGCCAGTTGAGCCCAGCCAGCATAGTGATAGAAGTGACGGACCACAATGGGGACGTCAGCATCCTTCGTCTCACGGAAAGTCTTCCCATTGTCCATAGCCTCCAGGACACTCATCAGACGCATGTGTTTCTGGATGTGACGAGCAATACTGACGGACGCAAACAATACAAAACACTTACACCAGTGGAATACACAATTTACTACCCTCTGAGGACTCATATGTAGCATTTTCAAATGAGAAAAGAAATGTTTTTATCTATTATGTAAACTCAAATTTATACTGCATAGTGCATAACTACAGCATATTGATTCAAAGTTCACCAATCTAACGTTAGATATTCACTTGTGAAGAAAACATTAGGAACATCAATACTTGGACAAACTTCATCCTATAATATGTTACTGTACTGAAAGTAGTTAGATTACACAATATGATATAGACAATGTTCATTTCACTGAATGTGCATCATTATGAACTTGTTCTGACTTTTTATATGCAATAAACGTACATAGGATTTTTTTGAACACAAGGAAACAAGGTTACTGCCCTAATCAACAATTTGCTCTAAAAACTCCATACCTGTACATGTATCTAGCTTATAATTCCATACCTGTACTTGTATCTATCTTATAACTCCATACCTGTACATGTATCCAGCTTATAACTCCATACCTGTATATGTATCTAGCTTATAATTCCATACCTGTACATGTATCTAGCTTATAATTCTATTCCTGTACATGTATCTAGCTTATAATTCCATACATGTACATGTATCTAGCTTATAATTCTATACCTGTACATGTATCTAGCTTCTAACTCCATACCTGTACATGTATCTAGCTTATATCTCCATACCTGTACATGTATCTAGCTTATAATTCCCTACCTGTACTTGTATCTATCTTATAACTCCATACCTGTACCTGTATCTAGCTTATAACTCCATCCCTGTACATGTATCTAGCTTATAATTCTATACCTGTACATGTATTTAGCTTCTAACTCCATACCTGTACATGTATCTAGCTTATGATTCCATACCTGTACTTGTATCTAGCTTATAACTCCATTCCTGTACTTGTATCTAGCTTATAACTCCATACCTGTACCTGTATCTAGCTTATAACTCCATCCCTGTACATGTATCTAGCTTATAATTCTATACCTGAACATGTATCTAGCTTATAATTATATACCTGTAAATATATCTAGCTTATAACTCCATACCTGTACATGTACCTAGCTTATAATTCCATACCTGTACATGTATCCAGCTTATAACTCCATACCTGTACATGTATCTAGCGTATAATTCTATACCTGTACATGTATCTAGCTTCTAACTCCATACCTGTACATGTATCTAGCTTATAACTCTATACCTGTACATGTATCTAGCTTATAATTCTATTCCTGTACATGTATCTAGCTTATAATTCCATACATGTACATGTATCTAGCTTATAATTCTATACCTGAACATGTATCTAGCTTATAATTATATACCTGTAAATATATCTAGCTTATAACTCCATACCTGTACATGTGTCTAGCTTATAACTCCATACCTGTACATGTACCTAGCTTATAATTCCATACCTGTACATGTATCCAGCTTATAACTCCATTCCTGTATATGTATCTAGCTTATAATTCCATACCTGTACATTTATCTAGCTTATAACTCCATACCTGTACATGTACCTAGCTTATAATTCCATACCTGTACATGTATCCAGCTTATAACTCCATACCTGTACATGTATCTAACTTATAATTCTATACCTGTACATGTATCTAGCTTATAACTCCAGACCTGGACATGTATCTAGCTTATAATTCTATACCTGTACATGTATCTAGCTTCTAACTCCATACCTGTACATGTATCTAGCTTATATCTCCATACCTGTACATGTATCTAGCTTATAACTCCAGACCTGGACATGTATCTAGCTTATAATTCTATACCTGTACATGTATCTAGCTTATAATTCTATACCTGTAAATGTATCTAGCTTATAACTCCATACCTGTACATGTATCTAGCTTATAACTCCATACCTGTAAATGTATCTAGCTTATAATTCCATACCTGTACATGTATCTAGCCCTAACATGGGGGCTCAGTTTGCTCCATGATGCGTAAGCTTTCTTAGACGATTGAACAGCCAAGTCAACATCCTGTTTTTCAGCCTGTATGGTGGTTGCCAGGACTTCTCCTGTTTAAGTAACATCATACATTGATATAAATTATGCCAGGATGCAAGCTTCCCATAGAGATTGGTTTAGGGATAAAATTATAGACAAGTACGTACCAAGGCCTGGGAATCAGTTACAGGTTTGTCTGTACATGTGATGGAGCAACCTACATACGCCAATGTAAGGGTTTATTGGTTATCATTAAAACATTTTAAGGGTTCATATCAACACTCAATAACCCCCACAATTGAATCATGAAGCAAACTTTCATATATAAAACTGCACTTCAGCTAAATTTTGCCCTGTGAAAATCCCATTTATGCTCTTTCACTAACGGGAATCATTTCCATTTCCTTCAAAAACACATGTCACAGTCGTCAGTGATAGAGTCTTAGTTGATATCACAATTGTAAGCCAGAAAGAACAGCTTTACAATTATGTTCACCTTATATTTACCTGTAGCTGGGTTTTTTGTAGCATATGTCTTTCTGCCCTCTGGTTTTACCCATTTTCCATCAATGAAAAGGCCAAAAGCTTTGTCATGGTCATCCAACCAAGCCTGCAAATCATACATAAATTAAATACATACATGTAGGCTTCTTATGATCGTCTCTGTACAAAAGAGCTGTGTTTATACAAAGTAAGGTTATTTCCTAACCAGGTGTCACTTGTTTAACCAGATTATAAATGGCATATTTTCAAAAGATAGTGTTGTGCCAGATTTTGAAGTGATAGAGGTGTTCCGACTTCCTGTGTACCAATGCACCTTCCCTACTTCTTGAGGGTCACTGCTTGACCACCAACTGCAATGTGCTGGTGGTCACCCATCCAGCCACTGACCATGCTTGACACTGATGAAGTAGTGAGCACATCCCAGGGTTATAAGGCATCACTTTAAACCTAGCTTGCCAGTAAAACAGTATTTTCCCCAAAATTTCCTTGGCTGATACACATGGGTAATATTTCTTCCTGTTATTAGATTATACCACAAATTTTGTTTGGTATGTTTAACTATATAAATGACTCTTTAACTTGAAGAATAAACATATAACAGTAATATATTCACTAATAATTAGTGTTGTAGTTTTAGTTTCAATATTTGATTTTGATATTGTGACTGTAAACATCCAATCCAACATTTCTCCTCTAGGAGCAGATACTCCAATTTTGTAAAGGGGGAACACCATCAGATTTTACATTAAATCAAGTCCAATATGCTTTATTCCTCCCTCAATTTATAGGTCCTTATCCCTCTAAGACATGTCAATGGTTACAAGATTCCGGTATTTGTTAGTCAAGCATTCACCGACTGCTTAACTCATTCACCCTGCATGAAGACACATTTGAACTCTTCCATTTCAAAGGTTGGAATAGTTCATTATGAAACTTCAGGGGTAAATGAGTTAAACAATGTTTGGCAAGCTCACCAATTTTGTAAGTTTATGTAACAGGAGAAACAGAAATATGTGGCCAGAATGGGATTCAAACCCAGGACCCTCTCAACTCTAGACAGATGCTGTAACCAATTGAGCTACAATGTACTGTAGGTTGCCGGCGATTGACCCAGTCCAGTATTCAAAATTATATGAAATAATAAATATTTGAGAGATATTTAATATAGGAAGGCTAGTCATTGTTATTTTATCTTCATTGTTATCAAAATGCTATCCAAGCCAATTAATTAAACCACAAATGTAGGAAGTTTAATGCAAACAAACTTTTTGCCTGTATCATAGACATATAAGGAAACATCTCTGCCTGCAGTTTCAGCACAGTTTAGTGTGTTCATCTATGAGTCCTTATGAGCATTCCCCTAACAACTGAAGCATTGGGACCCTCACAAAGTTGTGAGATCAGCCAAGCATATCATTCAGTAAACAAGATATAGGTGTTTTAGCTTACTAATGAGTGTCACTATGGCTTGGTGTGGGAAAGGGTTTTCACCAAGAAGCATGCAATGCACGGTTGTTGAAAGATTGTGATAGCAGGTGAGCACTGATAGTTTTGCTGCTTTGATATAACCATGTAGTAAAAAAAAAATTTTTTTAGAACCAACCTAGTTGGACTTTGTGTGCTTTTTCTTAAAAACCCAACTGTCCTGTAAGTAATGCATTCACCATTGATTCTAATAGATACACAGGACCAAATTAAATAACACTGGTTGTGCATTTAGTAATACATTACAGAGGCTCTGATCTACATTGTTTCTGTGAAAAAACCCTTATTGATGAGCCTATAATTCATGGGGTATGTAGTGCCAGTGAACGATCTGGTTGCCCAGTACATTAACTAACTTCATTAATATTTGTTCTGGGGGATTTATAAACTATGTAAAATGGTTTTGTTAGGTAACCTGTGTTCTCTTGTCTTTAGGACTGTTACTGTTCAATTACTAATATCCTTTTTAATTTGCTAACTTTGTCAGATTCCTGTGTCTCAGTCAATGACTGCAAACGTGCCATTTCCAAACTTACACCATTGAACACAAATGGGTATTTTTTGAGAGAATGCATAGGAGTCCATATCATATTACTAACTATTGCATCCCCTGAAGTGGAGGATGTTTTCTGCAGTCTTGTTTTAGTTTTAACAAATTTTATTATATATATAAATAAACATATATAAATGGATTAGATAACAGGCTAGGCCTATATCAATCTTCTCCATGATGGTGTAAGTATGATATTATATATATACATGTAATTAATAAGCTATTTATATTATTGTATTCAATTCATAAACTCAATCATACATTCATACAATTAACTACTTACACTCTCTATACACACTCGTGTCAATATTCATTCACTATATGATATTTACAATATTATCTAAATAGACTAGCAACTATAAACAATTATGGTTGAATAAGGTTAATTACAGCAAATAATTCATTTAATTATATATACATGCAAAAAGACATATATAATAGTTTGATAGAATTTAAACATTTAGATACATCATCCTAACCGTTTAGATGCATTGATGTATTTTTCAACATTAGACAAAATCAGTTTATTTATTTCATATGGTAAGTCAGTACTTCCAGATGTCAAAAGTTGAACATTTAAGTATCCAGCTCTGGTATAGATATCATGGATTAAGTTTCTGGAATAATTAGAGTAATTTGGGCAAGTGAAGAAGAAGTGTTCAGAATTTTCAATTGGATGAACAGGAAGAATCAGGAGATAGATGGTCAGCAAATTTGTCATAATTTAAGTCACTGGCATTATTTCGAAGTTGGCAGAGGATAACATTTAACTTTCTAGGGCTACAATTTAGAAAAACAGAAGTAATATTTACAAGAGGGAATCTTTCATTATTCAATTTAGATTTGAATATATTTAATGATGGTGCTGAGATTATTTCAGAATCAAGCGAATTCCAAATTCTCATGACATCTGGAAAAAAACTATTGCCAAATAAATTAGATCTAAAGCGAAGAATATTAAAAAACCTGTGTTGTCTAAGATTATGAGGTGGAACAGCATCATTAATACAAGGTTTAACAATGTCATGTAAATATACTGGGGTCTTATGATTTAGGATTTTAAACATTAAAATAAGTTTGTGCTTATGACCCCTAGAAGAGAGCAGTTCAAACCCAGTTTCAGAATATAGTTTCTGATGTGATGTTCCACTTCGTAATCCAGTTATTATTTTCATGGCCTCAATTTGTACAGATTCTAATAATTTCGCTTTGCCAATAGTGCAATTGTTCCAAATAACATCTGCATACTCAAGAATAGGTCTTACATAAGAATAATATAGTGTTAATAAAACATTTCTGTCAACTTTGTATTTGAGTGTTCTGAAAATATTCAATCTTTTGCATGCTTTTTCATAGATTTCTTGGATGTGATTACTCCGAACCTTTGGAGTTGAATAAAAGACCTAAGTGTTTATGATTAGTTATTTCATTTACTATTTGATTATCAAAGAGAAGTGGAGGATGATTTCGGGTTTTTTTTGTGACCGTTAATGCAACAGTTTTATCTGGATTAAATTTAATTTTCCGTTGGTTAGCCCAATTACTAATAGAGTCAAGATCTTCATTTAGATCCATACATGGAGCAACCACATCTTCATCAACAATTACATGTAATGACGTATCATCGGCAAATAATTTAATATGAGTATGAATTTCATTAGTTATATCATTAATGAACAGTAAGAAAAGAAATGGGCCAAGTGTATAGACCCTTGTGGAACACCAGCAGTAATATTTTTGAAACTAGAAGAATATCCTTCATAAATCACTCTTTGTTTCCTATCCGACAGATAATTTTCAAACCAGTTATACAGATTCCCTTTAATTCCATATTTCTTAAGTTTATACAATAAACCTTTATGCCATACTCTGTCAAAGGCCTTACTTATGTCACAAAATACCAGCCTAATGTCTTTTCCTTCATCAAGATTTTTTGAGATAATATTATACAGGGATAGTAATTGGTTAACTGTTGAATCACCACGTTGAAATCCAGATTGATTTTCACTTATTATATGATATTTAGTAACATGATTAAATAAATACTTAAAGATGATTTTTTCTAGAATTTTAATAAAGCAAGAAGTTATAGCAATAGGCCTATAGTTACAAGGATCTTCCATTCCTCCTTATTTACCTTTATATAGTGCATTTATATTAGACAATATCCATGATAACAGTATCTTTCCAAGAGTAATAGTTTTTTGAAACAATATTTTTAGTGGCAACACAAGGGAGGGTAAGAGATTTTTTTACAATAATTGGTGACAGATAATCTGGTCCAGCTGGTTTCTTGACTTTTATAATTGATATTTGATCACTAACATCTTCTTCTGTAATGATAATATTATTAAAATCAAGGTGACTAAGGGGAGGTAAGTTTGTATCTAAACATTAATTGAGTTAGAAATGGAAGCAAAAAATGTATTAAGTGCTTCTGCTTTGTCAATAGGATGAATCAAAACGTTACCACCAACTCGTAATATGGCTGCATACAAAGTTTCATCAAACTCGGTTAACATTTACTCAAGTTATCCTGTTCACAAGGTCCAATAATAATATTATTACAAAGGGCAATAACTCTGTAAGTTACCGTCCATAATTCCCATTTTTCGAACTCATCCAGGATCTTATTGATATATTGCTGCATACAAAGTTTCATCAAACTCGGTTAACATTTACTCAAGTAATCGTGTTCACCAGGTCCAATAATAAAAATATTACAAAGGGCAATAACTCTGTAAGTTACCGTTCAATAATTCCCATTTTCGAACTCGTCCGAGATCTTATTGATATATGTCTGCATACAAAGTTTCATGAAACACGGTTAATATTTACTCAAGTTATCCTGTTCACAAGGTCCAATAATAATATTAATACAAAGGGCAATAACTCTGTAAGTTACCGTCGAATAATTCCTTTTTTTGAACTCGTCCGAGATCTTATTGATATATGGCTGCATACAAAGTTTCATCAACCTCGGTTAATATTTACTCAAGTAATCGTGTTCACAAGGTCCAATAATAATATTAATACAAAGGGCAATAACTATGAAAGTTACCGTTCAATAATTACCATTTTTCGAACTCATCCAGGATCTTATTGATATATGGCTGCATACAAAGTTTCATCAAACTCGGTTAACATTTACCCAAGTTATTGTTGTGTTTACAAGGTCCAATAATAATATTATTACAAAGGGCAATAACTCTGTAAGTTACCGTTCAATAATTCCCATTTTTCGAACTCGTCCGGGATCTTATTGATATATGGCTGCATACAAAGTTTCATCAAACTCGGTTAACATTTACTCAAGTTATCGTGTTCACAAAATCCAATAATAATAATATTACAAAGGACAATAACTCTGTTACTGTCGAATAATTCCTATTTTCGAACTCGTCCGAGATCTTATTGATATATGGCTGCATACAAAGTTTCATCAAACTCGGTTAACATTTACTGAAGTTATCGTGTTCACAAGGAAAAGTTAACACACGACGATGGACAAAAGACTATCACAATAGGTTACCATGACCTAGCTATGATCAGGTAACCTAAAAACTGAGTAAGCAAAAAATACATAATTTTCATGAAAGATAGTTGACTGTCCTGTTCAATTTAGTTTAAACAGTATTTATTCAATATTCAAACATGTTATATTAACTTCATATACATATGATTACACAGGGATTGGAAAACAAGCTTAATTAGAGCTTATACAGTATTAGCAGGTCCAGTACACTCTGTTGATTGAGCTATATAGATATATATAGCTATAAAGACCTATATAGCTATATATATACACCTATAAATTATAGCTGTATTGAGCTATATTTTCTCAGATTTCAAATTTCATTAAATTAAAGCAAAGTCGCATAAAACAATAAGGTTAATGGTAATGTTGACTTCAAAAAGCATACATTTAGATGTTTATTTTCATTTTTCATAAATGTAAAATTTCCGATTTCTTTACATCATTATTTTTTAAAAAGAATACTTATGTCTTTTGTTATGAACCTAATGATACAATCTTCTTTTAAATGCGACATTGTTCCGTTTTCCTTAAAAAAAGAAAATCACTTGAAAATAGCTCAAAAGACCTATTTCAGATAGGTCAATAGGTCTTTACAGCTATATAGCTCAATAGGCAGAGTGTACTGGACCTGATTAGGCCCAATTTACTAATGCTGTATTGCAATTGGTTATTGACTGTCGTGCATGTTACAAACTAACCTTACAGAATATTTCTTTGAGTATACACTTAACTCCTTAGGAAGTTTGGAATGTATTCAGAAATGAATTGTAATACTAAGTGATAAGATTAAAGTTTGTGTATTTAGTTGATAAAACTCGTTCTCAATATGTACTGTACAAAAGGGGAAGCACTTCCATATACAAGTTTTTCCCAACAATAAAATGTGTTGATAACTGATTTTAAGTTGTATACCTTTACAACGTTGTCGGATTCAGGTGCAGGTCCATACGACATCTTTTTGAATATTTCAGCGACTGTATTGGCAGAATCTGCAGCAGCCACATGAACAGTGCTTGCTGCCATGTTTGCTACGATCTAGGTCGGGGTCACGAGGTCAAAGTAAGGTACTAGTCGATGTAAAGTTCCGAGGAGTTCCAATAGTTCATCATACGTGACGTCATAACATGGCTGCCACCATTAAAACAAAGTGAGGTCTACGGAGCATGTAAGTTTATCTGTGAAATATTGAGAAAATGGTTTGCAAGTTCTATGTAATCGTTACAGTTTAAAATAACAGAATAGTATTATTTTCATTTCAAGTGTGTTTCACCGTCATTATGATGTTGTGAAACGTGTATTTTTATCGAATTTATTTCCTCGTACATGCTTAAGAGTTTTTTTTACTTTCGTTTGTCTTGTCTCGTCGTGTAGCGATACCTTAAACGGTTCCGTACAAGCTTACTTAGTCAAAGCTTTGAAATGGGAATCAAAGAAGCGACTCTTCAATTTACTATTCAAAATGGGCGAATTTTGGTTGGTTTGAGACTTTTCCATGTTTGGCATGACAACTTCGGCGTCTCTACGCTGTGATCAATGATAAAATCCGAGGATACCTTGTCGTGCTCGAGCATGCATGCCGGAGGCTCGGGTGTAACCGAACACACACTAGAAGCTACTGTTCATGACCAGATTAACACGACAGTATAGTCAGCTTGCTGCTGCGTTTATAACATATGCTGCACTGTTAATGAAAAGGAATCGGATGAACTAATTGTTATCAAATCTCAGTAGACTCGTAAAAAAATTATGCTGACTATCCTGGACATCCCCATCAAATTAATAGTCTACTGAGTACAGGAGGAGGCCTGCTATCTGTCAAATATGTGTCGGTTTCTAAAAATATGTGTATGACTGCAGTAAGGTGTTTTATTGTCCAACTGCTTGGTGTGAGTCAGTTTTGTTATGAATGAGTTCTGATTAGGTCTACATGTACTATGATGTAGCCCGAGTTTCTATCTGTCAAAATGTCTTAAGTGTGGTATCAGGGCCAGAGGAAACTCAGGCTACATACATAATATGGTAATTAATTTCAGGACATCGAAAAATGTATTTTTACAGCAAAAAGTCTGTGTATTATACTGTGCCTATAAATATAAACCTATATATATAAATTAGTATATTAGCCAAGTATTACAATTCTAAAATGCTTTGTTTAATGAACGTAAATATTTGATGAAACAGAAAACAGATATGGATATCATCAAGAATAAAAAGGCACCATAGGTGTTTCTGTCAACAACTGAAACTTTTTGTAATTGAATGTATTTAAATTTTTACATGTGTCACTTGTGATAAGGGTGCTGCATGCGGTGGTTAAAGTGTCTGACATTCTGCTTACCACTATAGCCCTCCACCACTTGGTCATTGGTTTGAGGCCTTAGCCCTCCACCACTTGGTCATGGGTTTGAGGCCTTAGCCCTCCACCACTTGGTCATTGGTTTGAGGCCTTAGCCCTCCACCACTTGGTCATTGGTTTGAGGCCTTAGCCCTCCACCACTTGGTCATTGGTTTGAGGCCTAAGTGGGGCAGTCGCCAGGTACTGGCCATAGGTCGGTGTTTTTTCTCCGGGAACTACAGCTTCATTTCCACTACGGCTTCGTTTCCTCAAACACCCCAATCTTGCACATTTTAAATGACCGTAGCTGTTCATTAAATAGACTAAATTACAAACAAACTAAACCAAAAGATAAAGATAACTTTTCAACAATAGAGTTACAGAAAAGTAATGATACAAAATTTAACTGTTCCCCATTTAATACAAGATGAATTGTGTGTCACTCATTTGATAAAATACCAGTACTTAATTTCTTTCACTTATGTGTCACTTTTGTGAAAATATTTGTACTGAGTTAAATACATATGCCATTTATATATATATATATATACATACATCGGGTATAGTAACTAAACTGTATGACACTATTTGATTTATAATTTAAAATGACATCAAGATATAAAAAATAAAATGATAACTTGCACAAGGAGGCTATTTTCCTCGTACATAAGTGCATTTTAAGGTATAAATATTTTTTTTAATGAATCTGATTTTTAAGACAACAGACATTTGAGTCTGGAGCCATGCTGTTTCTTTGGCACGTCAAAGCTTGATGCCCACATTTTAATAACCCTCTATATCTCTTAGTGTTAAACTAATGCGCTGAATTGGACTCATTAACATAGTCAGAAATCACCTCACAAGAACACTACGAAAACCCTAGGAACACAGTATTGTTTTGAAAATCAAAAATAGAATAACAGTTGCAAATTCAAAAATAAAGCCAAGGCTGTGCAGAAATAGGAAAAATGTTTGCTAAGTTTTACTTTCATCTGCAATGAGTTATATGATCATTATCAACTAACCAAGTTATCTCCCCTCTTACTAACACGGGTATGAAATTAACTATCTAAAACATTTGCAAGTAAATGGATGCTTTTTGACAGACTTGGCATGCACAGTCACCATTGTTAAAGGATGTAAAATCAATAGAAGGAAATATAAAGTACTAAGATAATCTAGAATTGAAACGACTGACAGGACAAGTGTACAATTTGTATACCAAAACCTTAGGATACCACAAAACTACAAAAAGGAATTTAGATTGAATATCAATCAAATATTTGTAATTTAAAAAAATTGTTGATTTATTCAACAGATAACTTAAGGAAGCGGTTAGAACCAAAAGTGGTAAGAGTTTAGAGGAACAAACTGAATTCTCAGTGGAAGACTTGTGTGACAAAGTGTTTAACCATTTTTTTGCGTATTTATACTGTGTCCAAGTTTGAATGTCCTGTTGAATTGATTTGCCATCAATGGAGGACCACTTGGCGGAAGTGGAAATGAAATGTTGTCTTCCAACATCTGTGAGATTTGTTTCCATGTGCTACATGTACAGCACATACTGTTTACAGTTTTCCCACATCATACCATAGTTGTACCTCTCCATGTTCAGTACAGTCATGCCGTATCATAGTTGCACCTCTCCATGTTCAGTACAGTCACGTCATACCATAGTTGTACCTCTCCATGTTCAGTATAGTCACGCCGCACCATAGTTGTACCTCTCCATGTTCAGTACAGTCACGTCATACCTTAGTTGTACCTCTCCATGTTCAGTATAGTCACGCCGCACCATAGTTGTTCCTCTCCATGTTCAGTACAGTCACGTCATACCATAGTTGTACCTCACCATGTTCAGTACAGTCATGTCATACCATAGTTGTACCTCTCCATATTCAGTACAATCACGCCATACCATAGTTGTACCTCTCCGTGTTCAGTACACACACGTCATACCATAGTTGTACCTCTCCATGTTCAGTACAGTCACATCATACCATAGTTGTACCTCCCCATGTTCAGTACAGTCACGCCATACAATAGTTGTACCTCTCCGTGTTCAGTACAGTCACACCATACCATAGTTGTATCTCTCCATGTTCAGTACAGTCACATCATACCATAGTTGTACCTCCCCATGTTCAGTACAGTCATGCCATACAATAGTTGTACCTCTCCATGTTCAGTACAGTCACGTCATACCATAGTTGTACCTCTCCATGTTCAGTACAGTCACGCCATACCATAGTTGTACCTCTCCATGTTCAGTACACTCACGCCATACCATAGTTGTACCTCTCCATGTTCAGTACACTCACGTCATACCATAGTTGTACCTCTCCATGTTCAGTACACTCACGTCATACCATAGTTGTACCTCTCCATGTTCAGTACACTCACGCCATACCATAGTTGTACCTCTCCATGTTCAGTACACTCACGTCATACCATAGTTGTACCTCTCCATGTTCAGTACACTCACGTCATACCATAGTTGTACCTCTCCATGTTCAGTACACTCACGCCATACCATAGTTGTACCTCTCCATGTTCAGTACACTCACGTCATACCATAGTTGTACCTCTCCATGTTCAGTACACTCACGTCATACCATAGTTGTACCTCTCCATGTTCAGTACACTCACGCCATACCATAGTTGTACCTCTCCATGTTCAGTACACTCACGTCATACCATAGTTGTACCTCTCCATGTTCAGTACACTCACGTCATACCATAGTTGTACCTCTCCATGTTCAGTACACTCACGCCATACCATAGTTGTACCTCTCCATGTTCAGTACACTCACGTCATACCATAGTTGTACCTCTCCATGTTCAGTACACTCACGTCATACCATAGTTGTACCTCTCCATGTTCAGTACACTCACGCCATACCATAGTTGTACCTCTCCATGTTCAGTACACTCACGTCATACCATAGTTGTACCTCTCCATGTTCAGTACACTCACGTCATACCATAGTTGTACCTCTCCATGTTCAGTACACTCACGCCATACCATAGTTGTACCTCTCCATGTTCAGTACACTCACGTCATACCATAGTTGTACCTCTCCATGTTCAGTACACTCACGTCATACCATAGTTGTACCTCTCCATGTTCAGTACACTCACGCCATACCATAGTTGTACCTCTCCATGTTCAGTACACTCACGTCATACCATAGTTGTACCTCTCCATGTTCAGTACACTCACGTCATACCATAGTTGTACCTCTCCATGTTCAGTACACTCACGCCATACCATAGTTGTACCTCTCCATGTTCAGTACACTCACGTCATACCATAGTTGTACCTCTCCATGTTCAGTACACTCACGTCATACCATAGTTGTACCTCTCCATGTTCAGTACACTCACGCCATACCATAGTTGTACCTCTCCATGTTCAGTACACTCACGTCATACCATAGTTGTACCTCTCCATGTTCAGTACACTCACGTCATACCATAGTTGTACCTCTCCATGTTCAGTACACTCACGCCATACCATAGTTGTACCTCTCCATGTTCAGTACACTCACGTCATACCATAGTTGTACCTCTCCATGTTCAGTACACTCACGTCATACCATAGTTGTACCTCTCCATGTTCAGTACACTCACGCCATACCATAGTTGTACCTCTCCATGTTCAGTACACTCACGTCATACCATAGTTGTACCTCTCCATGTTCAGTACACTCACGTCATACCATAGTTGTACCTCTCCATGTTCAGTACACTCACGCCATACCATAGTTGTACCTCTCCATGTTCAGTACACTCACGTCATACCATAGTTGTACCTCTCCATGTTCAGTACACTCACGTCATACCATAGTTGTACCTCTCCATGTTCAGTACACTCACGCCATACCATAGTTGTACCTCTCCATGTTCAGTACACTCACGTCATACCATAGTTGTACCTCTCCATGTTCAGTACACTCACGTCATACCATAGTTGTACCTCTCCATGTTCAGTACACTCACGCCATACCATAGTTGTACCTCTCCATGTTCAGTACACTCACGTCATACCATAGTTGTACCTCTCCATGTTCAGTACACTCACGTCATACCATAGTTGTACCTCTCCATGTTCAGTACACTCACGCCATACCATAGTTGTACCTCTCCATGTTCAGTACACTCACGTCATACCATAGTTGTACCTCTCCATGTTCAGTACACTCACGTCATACCATAGTTGTACCTCTCCATGTTCAGTACACTCACGCCATACCATAGTTGTACCTCTCCATGTTCAGTACACTCACGTCATACCATAGTTGTACCTCTCCATGTTCAGTACAGTCACGCCATACCATAGTTGTACCTCTCCATGTTCAGTACACTCACGTCATACCATAGTTGTACCTCTCCATGTTCAGTACAGTCACGCCATACCATAGTTGTACCTCTCCATGTTCAGTACACTCACGTCATACCATAGTTGTACCTCTCCATGTTCAGTACAGTCACGCCATACCATAGTTGTACCTCTCCATGTTCAGTACACTCACGTCATACCATAGTTGTACCTCTCCATGTTCAGTACAGTCACGCCATACCATAGTTGTACCTCTCCATGTTCAGTACACTCACGTCATACCATAGTTGTACCTCTCCATGTTCAGTACACTCACGTCATACCATAGTTGTACCTCTCCATGTTCAGTACACTCACGCCATACCATAGTTGTACCTCTCCATGTTCAGTACACTCACGTCATACCATAGTTGTACCTCTCCATGTTCAGTACACTCACGTCATACCATAGTTGTACCTCTCCATGTTCAGTACACTCACGCCATACCATAGTTGTACCTCTCCATGTTCAGTACACTCACGTCATACCATAGTTGTACCTCTCCATGTTCAGTACACTCACGTCATACCATAGTTGTACCTCTCCATGTTCAGTACACTCACGCCATACCATAGTTGTACCTCTCCATGTTCAGTACACTCACGTCATACCATAGTTGTACCTCTCCATGTTCAGTACACTCACGTCATACCATAGTTGTACCTCTCCATGTTCAGTACACTCACGCCATACCATAGTTGTACCTCTCCATGTTCAGTACACTCACGTCATACCATAGTTGTACCTCTCCATGTTCAGTACACTCACGTCATACCATAGTTGTACCTCTCCATGTTCAGTACACTCACGCCATACCATAGTTGTACCTCTCCATGTTCAGTACACTCACGTCATACCATAGTTGTACCTCTCCATGTTCAGTACACTCACGTCATACCATAGTTGTACCTCTCCATGTTCAGTACACTCACGCCATACCATAGTTGTACCTCTCCATGTTCAGTACACTCACGTCATACCATAGTTGTACCTCTCCATGTTCAGTACACTCACGTCATACCATAGTTGTACCTCTCCATGTTCAGTACACTCACGCCATACCATAGTTGTACCTCTCCATGTTCAGTACAGTCACGTCATACCATAGTTGTACCTCTCCATGTTCAGTACACTCACGCCATACCATAGTTGTACTTCTCCATGTTCAGTACACTCACGGCATACCATAGTTGTACCTCTCCATGTTCAGTACAGTCACGCCATACCATAGTTCTACCTCTCCATGTTCAGTACAGTCACATCATACCATAGTTGTACCTCTCCATGTTCAGTGCTGTCACGTCATACCATAGTTGTACCTCTCCATGTTCAGAACAGTCACGTCATACCATAGTTGTACCTCTCCATGTTCTGTACACTCATGTCATACCATAGTTGTACCTCTCCATGTTCAGAACAGTCACGTCATACCATAGTTGTACCTCTCCATGTTCTGTACATTCATGTCATACCATAGTTGTACCTCTCCATGTTCAGAACAGTCACATCATACCATAGTTGTACCTCTCCATGTTCAGCACAGTCACACCATACCATAGTTGTACCTCTCAATGGTCAGTACACTCACGTCATACCATAGTTGTACCTCCCTGTTCAGTACAGTCACGTCATACAATAGTTGTGCCTCCCCATGTTCAGTACACTCACGTCATACCTCATACCATAGTTGTACCTCTCCATGTTCAGCACAGTCACACCATACCATAGTTGTACCTCTCCATGTTTAGTACAGTCACGTCATACCATAGTTGTACCTCTCCATGTTCAGAACAGTCACGTCATACCATAGTTGTACCTCTCCATGTTCTGTACACTCATGTCATACCATAGTTGTACCTCTCCATGTTCTGTACATTCATGTCATACCATAGTTGTACCTCTCCATGTTCAGCACAGTGCCATACCATAGTTGTACTTCTCCATGTTCAGTGCACTCACGGCATACCATAGTTGTACCTCTCCATGTTCAGTGCTGTCACGTCATACCATAGTTGTACCTCTCCATGTTCTGTACATTCATGTCATACCATAGTTGTACCTCTCCATGTTCAGTGCTGTCACGTCATACCATAGTTGTACCTCTCCGTGTTCAGTACAATAGTTGTACCTCTCCATGTTCAGTACACTCACATCATACCATAGTTGTACCTCTCCATGTTCAGTCCAGTGCCATACCATAGTTGTACCTCTCCATGTTCAGTGCTGTCACGTCATACCATAGTTGTACCTCTCCGTGTTCAGTACAATAGTTGTACCTCTCCATGTTCAGTACACTCACATCATACCATAGTTGTACCTCTCCATGTTCAGAACAGTCACATCATACCATAGTTGTACCTCTCCATGTTCAGAACAGTCACGTCATACCATAGTTGTACCTCTCCATGTTCAGCACAGTGCCATACCATAGTTGTACTTCTCCATGTTCAGTACACTCACCATGTTCAGTACAGTCACGTCATACCATAGTTGTACCTCCCCATGTTCAGTACACTCACTTCATACCATAGTTGTACCTCTCCATGTTCAGAACAGTCACGTCATACCATAGTTGTACCTCTCCATGTTCAGTCCAGTGCCATACCATAGTTGTCCCTCTCCATGTTCAGTACTGTCACGTCATACCAACCTCTCCATGTTCAGTACAGTCACGTCATACCATAGTTGTACCTCCCCATGTTCAGTACAGTCACACCATACCATAGTTGTTCCTCTCCATGTTCAGTACAGTGCCATACCATAGTTGTACCTCTCCATGTTCAGCACAGTGCCATACCATAGTTGTACTTCTCCATGTTCAGTGCACTCACGGCATACCATAGTTGTACCTCTCCATACTCACGTCATACCATAGTTGTACCTCTCCATGTTCTGTACACTCATGTCATACCATAGTTGTACCTCTCCATGTTCTGTACAGTCACGTCATACCATAGTTGTACCTTTCCACGTTCAGTACAGTCACGCCACACCATAGTTGTTCCTCTCCATGTTCAGTACAGTCTCCATGTTCAGTACAGTCAAGTCATCCCATAGTTGTACCTCTCCATGTTCAGTACAGTGCCATACCATAGTTGTCCCTCTCCATGTTCAGTACAGTCATGTCATACCATAGTTGTACCTCTCCATGTTCTGTACACTCATGTCATACCATAGTTGTACCTCTCCATGTTCTGTACAGTCACGTCATACCATAGTTGTACCTCTCCATGTTCAGTACACTCACGTCATACCATAGTTGTACCTCCATGTTCAGTACAGTCACGTCATACAATAGTTGTACCTCCCCATGTTCAGTACACTCACGTCATACCATAGTTGTACCTCTCCATGTTCAGTACTGTCACGTCATACCATAGTTGTACCTCTCCGTGTTCAGTACAGTCACACCATACCATAGTTGTACCTCTCCATGTTCAGTACTGTCACGTCATACCATAGTTGTACCTCTCCATGTTCAGTACAGTCACATCATACCATAGTTGTACCTCTCCATGTTCAGTACAGTCACCATACATTGTTTTCATAAGTATAAACAGATTAAAACCTATTTTAAGCTATAGTAACATGTATGATATATCCTGAAAATAGAAATACTAGACACCCCAACTCATATACTAAATAAACCCTAACACTTGGTAATAATGAATTGTCCAAGTATGACCTACCGGTACTTGAAAACACCTGAATTTACCTCACAACAGTTTCATAAAATGGCTGTCAAATTAATTGTTTCATTTTGCTTGAAACTCATTTTTTATGGTGCCATATTGAATTTATCTTTTCTTAATGTGAGAACAAACAGGTCTGTGTTTATGTTAAGCTGACTATACTTTTAGTATTATGTACATGGTAAATGAATTGGAAGAGCCAGTCAGACCCCTCCTCATCATAAACAAATGTCTTCCAATGAAGTCATCTGTTTACGCAGTAATTAGCATGGCACAATACTTACTGACTATCCCCTACCCCTGTGATATTGGGGCATACCCCTGTCGCTTCTCCATCCAGTGGGCCCCTCTTTATTTAATAACATGACTTTGGGTAAGTACCTATCCTCTACATGGAAGTAAATAAATCACACATGTGATAGTTGGTGTTAAAGTGTGTTCCCTAGCTCAATGATGAAGGATGAACTGTTGGTAGACATGAAGCTGATAGATACTTAGTACATATGTACCGACTTAAAGCATTATCATATTGCTGCCATTGAAGTCTCTAAACATTCGGTAGCTATAACTGAGTTTTAATTACAGCTGGTCCTGACTTAACAGACGAGTAGAAATAACTTTCTCTGGATAAAAAAAACATTGAAGTCTTTATCTGCATAAGTGAAAATCATCAATATTTGGATATATCTTCATGAAGTTTCCTACTTGTTGAGTGTTAAAATACCTCTTACTCTATAGCTGCTGTAGCTATTATTAACTCTGTATATAATAACTATAGGAAAACTGGTGTACATAAGAATTCACAATTTCAAGAGGAGGATATAGACATGACTAACTTTCATCAAGGAGAGCTAAGTTCCATGCATTCCAGATCAACAGAAGCTGTAACCCTCGTACTGACTGTCGGAGAGACAAAGTTAAATTAGTACTAATCCACTGTGACTTTGTGTCAGTTTTTCTGTGTTTACTGTATACGTACTGCGTAGATTGATTAGCATCGTATACGTGTGCCAGGGTCTTGTAATACTATGTAGAGTTGGAGCCCAGTGCCTGAGACTACTGGCGAGATACACGAGATACACGTGTCCTAAGGTATACACATGGTTGCCTAGGTGCTGTCGAAAGCAATGACTGGCATGGACAAAAATGGGAAATGCTGCCACTGTGATCTGGAACAGTTGTGGAGAAGTAGGTGTACAGCTTTGCATATTTATATCCAGTCATATTGTGGTGGCGTTATTTTTATATTTGTTTGTGCAGAGTTTTGTGCCTAATGATTAGAAGTGATGTTATAATGTTTGGTATTATGTAGATAATGTATCTATAGAGTTATTGTGTCTGTGAGGATAAATTTAAAACACATAGATATATATTAAGACACAGTTTGTATTGAGTTAGCATAGTCTTTATCGTTATGAGACCATATATAAGTACCTAATGGTTGATACTGGAAAAATTAATCAATTTTAATGAAATTTCTAATTCGTTTATTTTATTTAAAATGCTCTATAAATTTGAGAATGGTTAAAAGAAAAGAATATTTTTATAAAAATAGAAACATTTCAATGAGCAACATTCTATATTAGTGAACAACTTATAGGATACTTGTCAGCTGGCATCATGTTGTCACATAAACAAGATAATCACCACAACATGTCACACGCAAATATCATAAATTTAATGGAGGGGTATCTAGTATTCCTTCAGGTGAGCTGCAATTCTTTTCTTTAGTTGTTTGGATTTCTAGGCCTAGACTGTAAGCTACAATCTATTTGGATCCCTGGAAAGTCTGTAAACATTTCTAAAAGTTTACTACTGGTTCTCAACTAAAAAATGGAAGGCTGTATCGTTTGTTACATAAACAATATAACATGCTGATGGTTCTAACATGCATTAGGTCAGATATTAATGCTGATATTTGGATTGAGACACAATATAAGTAAGTTGTACTAACCTACCTTTATCCGTCATAACAGTCAGCAATATGAGTTTAAATGTGATATGTGCCGGTGGTTCTAACCTACCTTTTAGTCAGCCATTACAGATTGATGTGTTATATATTATGCCGGTGGTTCTAACCTACCTTTTAGTCAGCCATTACGGATTGATGTGTTATATATTATGCTGGTGGTTGTGTTTCCTACGTTTACATGATGTTTGATAGAAAGATTTACACATATAGATACCAGTTACTTCTATAATTAACTACAAGAATTGCTCAAAATTAAGGTTAAGGGAACCAGTGCATCAGCTCTAATCACAAAGGAGAGTTCCACTCGGAGGATTATTATTTTTACTATGAGTTCTCCTCATTCTATATCGAAGATAAAGCAACCAGAGTTTTTTTTCTGGAGACTCGCTTAGAGTATCTTTTCCTGTCATGTAATTTTTATGGAATACTTCTTTTGAAAAGGACATAAACAAATATTTCACAATATTGACAATGGTGATAATATAATTTTACTTCACGGTATCCTGTATCCATCCAATCCAAAATGAGACAATTTTGATACAATTCAAATATTTTGAGGGAAAATCAACAAATCGTGGAAAATGTATGTATCCTACACTTTTGTCAGACCACCACATAATTTTCTATGGATACATTCCCATGCATACATAAAGCAAAAGAATGGTCCCTGTTGGCGTTGTACACCTGGCATCAGCCATCATGTGATATACATTACAGGCTACAGTGTATGTGGTGCAGTAAACAGTCTGGAACAATCATTCGGTATAGATCAGCCGTACCCAGGGGTCTATTGGTGTTAAACAATCCTGTGTGTAATTACATCATCAGTGAGGTAAACATGTACAATGAGCGTCTGGTATTACAGAGTAGCTAGTAATCTGGTTCTCCTCAAACTACCAGTGTCATTCTTACTGCTAATTCATCATGAACATAATGTATCATGACATGGCATCTGAATTAACTGTTTATAATTTTTTCCCCAAGACTTGTAGATGATAAATATACTGTATATAAATTCAAGATTGGTTTGGTTTAGTATTGTTAAACGCCAACAGTCATTGTCATTTAAGGATGGTGTATATAAAGAAAGTGAATAAGTTGGTAAATGTTATTTCACGGGTAAAATTTTTGGACATGTTTGGTTTGGTTTTATTTTGTTTAACGTCCTATTAACAGCTAAGGTCATTGTTGACATGTAATTACTATAACACTGTACATGAAAAAATACCAGTCATGTTGTGATAATAATGATAATGAAATATCAATGTTATTGTTATAAGAATACTACTTTATAAAATATAATTCTGTACAAAATGTTTTGATATTGTAGCATAACTGAACTGGGTAGTGTGTCCGTCTAGAGTTCAGAGGGTCCGGTCTGGCCGTCTAGAGTTCAGAGGGTCCGGTCTGGTCGTCTAAGAGTTCAGAGGGTCCGGTCTGGCCGTGCATTTTCCCTCTCCTGTTACAATGTTATAGCTATCTAACAATATGTGATGTTATTGGTGGTGTTTGTCAGTTTACCACTGGGGTTTCTGGTTAGTAAGCTCTGGATAGCCCTGTAAGTAGACAACTATGGAGGCGGGTTCTATCAGCACCCCACTGACAGTGATGAAAGTGCAGATAACAATACACTTCGTCCTCAATCTCCTGCAAAAATGTTGGCATGCATACCCCTCTGGGGCCTCATGTCAATGCGAACTAAAACACTCAGTGTTTTATACTTTAATTCTTGTTTGAAATAATACGATGTTCATTTACTCAATAATCAAATTGTTTAACACTGATATCTTTTTCAAAAGACAAGCTAAATCTTTTTATAGAATAAAAAAGTGTACTACATATTGTATATTTTGAGCACTTGTCATGCAGATCCTGTGGGGACCCTCTTTGTAGAATCTGTGTATGCTCCTAGATGTAGTATGTTTAGAGGGATATGGGGGAGGGATCACTGAAGTGATGTGTGTGACATAGGCTCGATGGCCCTAAATTCTAGATTGAGGACAATATTTCATTGTTTTATTGATTGTGTAAGAAGCTGCAGAAAGGACCAAGTGAAACAGCAGGACCTGGCCCACGTCAAGGTTTGTCCGCTGTAATGTTTGGTGCACACATTCCGAGTTGTACCAGTATATATGATACAAGTTGGTTGGCCCTAGGGTATATAAGCTGTCAGTTTTTATAATGCAGTGTTTCTGCCACCTCTAGTGGCTAACCAAATGTATAATTAGTACCAGGGTTTTCCTTATCTCTATGATACAGAGTTACAGGATACGTGTACAATCAGTATAACTGAACTATGTCTTGTAAACAGGTATTCAATTTCATTTTTCCGAGTAATAGCCTGCAGGCAGATTTTCACTATTCTTCTATCTGAACTATCTTTTCATAGCAAACATTGATTTTTTTACTAACACTGACATATCATTTTTTTTTATTTACATGTTTGATCTTTAAATTAGATTTTAATAGGCTTAGGGGTCAAATTGATTAAATTGCCAATATGGTTAAGATGTTGTAAAAAGTTGAAATGACAGCAAAATACATACAGTACATACAGTGTACATGCATGGTCAATGCTTCAATTCTTCCGTCTGGAAAGGGCTTTAGTAGGTGATGCCTGTGTCTTATCCATTTGTAGTTTTGATACAATAACATTGATTTGAAGTAATAGATATATGGTCTATGATATTTGGAACTGTTATATAATTATTTTGATGTCTGTTTTCAGCATCAATATTGTAAAATTTTGTGATGGATCCCTTTTTTCCCCCATTGGAAATCCATATCATTGAATACAGGCACTTGGTTTACATACATATACATGTATGTATGTTTACACATCAAGGATGATAGGCAATACATGTACAAGAACAGGAATAATATTTCTTTTAGAATGTTTAAGTAGTATGCATGACCTTTTGTAAATGTATCTATATATATATATATATCCAAGTACACAAATATGATTCCTGTGATCAGACATGAGATATACCAGCACGGTTGTTATATATGATCCCTGTGATCAGACATGAGATATACCAGCACGGTTGTTATATATGATCCCTGTGATCAGACATGAGATATACCAGCACGGTTGTTATATATGATCCCTGTGATCAGACATGAGATATACCAGCACGGTTGTTATATATGATCCCTGTGATCAGACATGAGATATACCAGCACGGTTGTTATATATGATCCCTGTGATCAGACATGAGATATACCAGCACGGTTGTTATATATGATCCCTGTGATCAGACATGAGATATACCAGCACGGTTGTTATATATGATCCCTGTGATCAGACATGAGATATACCAGCACGGTTGTTATATATGATCCCTGTGATCAGACATGAGATATACCAGCACGGTTGTTATATATGATCCCTGTGATCAGACATGAGATATACCAGCACGGTTGTTATATATGATCCCTGTGATCAGACATGAGATATACCAGCACGGTTGTTATATATGATCCCTGTGATCAGACATGAGATATACCAGCACGGTTGTTATATATGATCCCTGTGATCAGACATGAGATATACCAGCACGGTTGTTATATATGATCCCTGTGATCAGACATGAGATATACCAGCACGGTTGTTATATATGATCCCTGTGATCAGACATGAGATATACCAGCACGGTTGTTATATATGATCCCTGTGATCAGACATGAGATATACCAGCACGGTTGTTATATATGATCCCTGTGATCAGACATGAGATATAACAGCACGGTTGTTATATATGATCCCTGTGATCAGACATGAGATATACCAGCACGGTTGTTATATATGATCCCTGTGATCAGACATGAGATATAACAGCACGTTTGTTACATATGATCCCTGTGATCAGACATGAGATATAACAGCACGGTTGTTATATATGATCCATGTGATCAGACATGAGATATAACAGCACGGTTGTTATATATGATCCCTGTGATCAGACATGAGATATAACAGCACGTTTGTTATATATGATCCCTGTGATCAGACATGAGATATAACAGCACGGTTGTTATATATGATCCATGTGATCAGACATGAGATATAACAGCACGGTTGTTATATATGATCCCTGTGATCAGACATGAGATATAACAGCACGTTTGTTATATATGATCCCTGTGATCAGACATGAGATATAACAGCACGGTTGTTATATATGATCCATGTGATCAGACATGAGATATAACAGCACGGTTGTTATATATGATCCCTGTGATCAGACATGAGATATAACAGCACGTTTGTTATATATGATCCCTGTGATCAGACATGAGATATAACAGCACGGTTGTTATATATGATCCCTGTGCACGTGATCAGACATAAGATATAACAGCACGGTTGTTATATATGTTTGCATACAGCTGACTGTACATGTGTTTAAGTACCATGGTATGTTTTTAACTGTTCAATGTACATTTTCACATTATTCACTTGATAATTAAGGTAGTACAGTAGAAAAATCCCCTGTGGTTTCAAACTGCTGTTTATTTTGCTTAGGTTTAATTAACTCATTCACCCCTGAAATTTCATAATGAACTAACCCAACCTTTAAATTGGAAGTGTTCAAATGTGTCTTCAGAGGTGAATGTTAGAGGCTTTAGGGATACAATATAGTTTTGACATAACTGAAATTTCAATTTTGAATAAATCGGTGAGAAACAGGAGGTATGAAGTTGAAAACAAGTTTATTTCTACCAGCTAGAATCTGACAGACATGTTGTTCATTTCAATCAGCTGATTAATGATACTGGAGCTGATGATAAAGCGAAGGCCTACATTTTGGTGCTGTGCCAAGGATTTTCGTAGGTGGTAAACTGGCATAAACAAGTTGCAGAGAAAACCTTGTGTTTTATATCAAACTAGCCCTCTGATCATTTCTCTGCGACATTGAAATTTGAAATTAATGGCCGCCACATCAAAATAATTGCTTTCATAAGTGACATTGATTACTTCAGAGATATTTATTGTCTTGAAAGTTTGCCATTGTTTATGCAGTAACACGTTTTTTGTAAAGCAAAGTTTTTAACTGAGATATGTATATGTGCATTACACAAATGTTTATAATAATAAGATACAATTGTTCTGATTATTTGTAATGATTGTCATTTTGAAAACAAATATTACAATATCTTGCTCTTCAAGACTGTTTCTGAGACCTTATTATTGTTTAACAACTTTACAAAGTACAATAACAGCCAGGTACATGTGTGTACTTGCATGGGCATATTCAACAACAGTGGAGTAATGGAGTCAGGGTTGTGTACATGTTATATATTCACATAGTTTGAGGTTATTTTCCAGCAAATAAAATGGTTACTTGAAAAGCTCAAGTGTACGCATACATTAATATGTTCACCATGTACATGAATGTTCTTTCTGTCCATGTTTCTCAAAGTGCCAAGCTTATGGCCAACTATATTCGTCTCATATCAAACAATCCTCTCTGTCAGAATAACAGCAGTTGAAAGTATGTAATGACAATTACTCTCTATAATTGTAGACCATTGAAACGGGGGAAGAAGCAGGAGGCACACAGACAGCAGCCGACTCTGAACAAGTTCAGACATATCAGCCAACTGGTTCACATACACAGGCAGAGGGAAGTTCAGTTGACTCACCAAAGTGTTTTGTTCACAAAGAACAAAATCATAGCATTGATACAGTTTCGGAAATTTCCAGTGAAGAACTAACCGAGTTTGGGGAATTACTAAACGTCCCAGAGGAAGTTGAGGAAGACACACAGGAAGTCATACAAACAGTGTCCACTTTTGGCTGTATTGAGACCTTGCCAACTATCTGTGAAAGTCACAGAGAGGTCATCCCAACAGTAACTGAACCAGAGGTCCAGTATTCTGTCACCTCGGAAACAGAGTATACAGAAACTGTCCCTCAAGAGGAGGCTGTAGAGGAGACAACAATCTCCAGAGAAACGAACAACACAGAGGAATCCTCTGGTATAGCACCAGAACAACAGACTGTTCCCTCCAAGATGGAAGCTGTTGGTAAGATTGGGCAATGTTTAGTGGCATGAAATGTTTACTAGCTTGTATAACTGATCACATGACCACCCGGCCGGTTTTGTAGTGAATACATGTACACCTGGGTCATTTGCCAGCTGTTACACCTTATAATGTCATATCAATAATACCAAGTATAGTAGAATTCAGGTAGTTGACGTAACATCATGACATTGTGATGTTGCATTAAAGATAATATACAAAATCAAAATGTTGACATAGACGACTTGAAGACTGTGCTTCTCAAGTTGTCTGTATGATCTTACTGCATCAGTAACATGTATTTATGATTGCGCTGTGTCAGTAACATGTACTGGGTATGTATGATTTGAAGACGTTACTAGTAATTGCCTTGACTAGTTGATAGCTGCGTTTGTGAATACATGGGTATTTAATCATGATTATAATCATGATTAATTATGATATGCTTGGCATAAAAACAGCTTCAACTTCTTTTTTTCTGATGCAATCTATGGCCAGTTTCAATGAACTATTCTAAAACTTTTAAGTTTTGTCAAACATCTGGACATTGTTCAGTGTGGTCATGATCATGTATATATATCATTACGGCCTAAAATGAAACTTGAAGCAAATTTGCAAAGTAAGTTTACATAATTCTGAAAAAATACAGATTACTTTGACTATAAGATTGATAAGATTGACTGGTTTTGACCTAGCCTGTTCCATGTCAATGACTTCTGATCACATGACCATTAGCAGCAAACATACCTATTGACATCCAGAGCTTTTCCCAAGCTTTAGCTAGCAGCCTGGTTACTTTGGTCATGGAGATTCACGCACGTTTGTGTAAGGCCAGTGCCTGATAGCCCGAGCTTTTCCCAAGCCTTAGCCAGCAGCCTGGTTACTCTGGTCATGGAGATTCACGCACGTTTGTGTAAGCCCAGTGCCTGATAGCCAGAGCTTTTCCCAAGCTGTAGCCAGCAGCCTGGTTCCTTTGGCCGTGGAGATTCACGCACGTTTGGGTAAGGCCAGTGCCTGATAGCCAGTGCTTTTCCCAAGCTTTAGCCAGCAGCCTGGTTACTCTGGCCGTGGAGTTACAAGCACGTTTGTGTAAGGCCAGTGCCTGATAGCCAGTGCTTTTCCCAAGCTTTAGCCAGCAGCCTGGTTACTCTGGTCATGGAGATTCACGCACGTTTGTGTAAGGCCAGTGCCTGATAGCCAGAGCTTTAGCCAGCAGCCTGGTTCCTTTGGCCGTGGAGATTCACGCACGTTTGTGTAAGGCCAGTGCCTGATAGCCAGAGCCTTTCCCAAGCCTTAGCCAGCAGCCTGGTTACTTTGCCCGTGGAGATTCACACACGTTTGTGTAAGGCCAGTGCCTGATAGCCAGAGCTTTTCCCAAGCTTTAGCCGGCAGCCTGGTTACTTTGGCCATGGAGATACACGCACGTTTGTGTAAGGCGAGTGCCTGATAGCCAGAGCTTTTCCCAAGCTTTAGCCAGCAGCCTGGTTACCTTGGCGGTGGAGTTACAAGCACGTTTGTGTAAGGCCAGTGCCTGATAGCCAGAGCTTTTCCCAAGCCTTAGCCAGCAGCCTGGTTACCATGGCGGTGGAGTTACAAGCACGTTTGTGTAAGGCCAGTGCCTGATAGCCAGAGCTTTAGCCAGCAGCCTGGTTCCTTTGGCCGTGGAGATTCACACACGTTTGTGTAAGGCCAGTGCCTGATAGCTTCACAGTAACCAAGAGCTCTGTCTGCATGCATAGTTGGTTGAGGGAATTCAATGATAGATTTAAGATACATCTCTCCTCGTGTTTGTGTTCTATAATCATTCTTTACAGAGAGTACAAATATAATTTCTGGGTATTCGATAGATAGGTGAATTTTCAGTTTAATAGGGGTCTTTCATAATTATGATCAGTTTGAAAGAGATCAAATGAAAGTTATATTTGGATCTTTATTTTTTTCTCTGTAAAGTGATATGGAGGTGTGAGCAATGCAAACCCTGATAATTTTATTTTGCTTAAAGTGGTTTGCATACTATCCATTATAAAAATTTGCATAAAGTTTGAACAAAACAATAAAGAATAACAAGTTTTTCTGTTTCAAACTTTAAATTGTAAAGTTGCACTTTGTCAACATTTAAAAAGAAAAAGTTGCAACTGTATGAAAATTGTGTTACATACAAACATTGTATTAGATTTAACAGGTATGAACTCAAAAATACAGATTTCTTTAGTCTGTGCATGCAGCATGAGTAGTGGTGATAAGATTTGAATTAAGATATATCAAGCTCTGTCACAAAATCCTTTTTCTTTCTTCAGAAAAGGTAACTTCGGGAGTACAACTTCCTTCTGACCTCGATGAAGTATCTCTCATGAGTGAAGGTCAAGACCTTGAGGATGCTCTCAACTTTGACCCCTCCAACTTTGACCCCTCTTCCATATCCTCTCTTGTAGAACAATTACAGGCCCCGCTTGATGATGTTGAAAGGCAGGTAAGTACAGATGAAGTGGATTTCCAGAACACTAACGGCTCACAGCATGCAAGTCTGGAAGCTGCTGATGCCCTGGAGGCAGCCCTTGCAGAAAGTTTGAATGGCGTTGACTTGGAACCTGTTGACGAAAAACCAAGGGATGGGGACAACAAGGGAGACGATCCAAAGGCTAAAAAGGAAAAAACAAAAGAGGAAAAAAAGAGCAAGAAAAAGGAAGACAAAACCATTGGTATGCATAAACTAAACAAAACAAATATGAAGAAAACAAATTGTGCTATTGATAAAAAAAAATATTTTTTTACAAATATGAAAATATTTCTTACATTCAGTCATAGTTTTCTGTCAAATGTTCCCTACATTAGTTACATGTATTGCTTTACATTTCCATAGGGAAAGCAAGTTAGTGTAACGGGTTTTTTAGCCCATCTGGCCTGAAGGTCTGACATCCATCCATTATTTTAAACAGCTTCTTTTGAATAACTAAGAGGCCTAGAGTGATGATATTTGGCAAGAAGCATGCTGGGATAAAGGGCTAGAAATTAATTACCTTCACCCATATTTAGGGTCACAGGGGTCAACTATGTTTAAAACTTTAATCTGCTTCTTCTGAATCACCAAAATGGTAAGGGTGATGTTAATTTGACCAGTATTTTGCTTGGATAAAGGCTTACCAAGTTTGTTCAAATCAATGACCTTCGCTCATATTCAAGGTCACATGTGTCAATTGACTTAAAAAAAACTTTCAACAACTTCATCTGAATAATCAAAAAGACCAAGGGTAACGATATGTTGCCTTTAGCATGCAGGAAAGAGGGGCTTCCATGTTTGTTCAAATGAATGACCTTTGCCAATATTCAAGGTCACAAAGGTCAGTTGAATAACCAAAAGACCAAGGTTGATGATATAGGGAAAGCAAACACGATGTAAGTGAATAGTTAGTCTTTTAGCTCACCTTGACCGAAGGTGCATCATCTGCCGTCCGACAGTTTGTTACTTTAAACAACTTCTAAATGACGAAGAGGTTAGAATGATGATATTTGGCCAGTAACATGTTGGAATGAAGTGCTATAAAGTTTGTTCTCATGAATGAGGTTAGCTCATATTCAAGGTCACTGGGGTCAGATATGTTAAAAACATTAATCGACTTCTGCTTAATAACAAAAATGGCAAGGGTGATGATGTTTAAGTAAGTAGTATAATGGGATGAAGGGTAACCGAGTAACTTCAAATGAATGAACTTCACCCATATTCAAGTCACATGGGTCAAATATGTTGAAATCCTTAATAAACTTCTTCTAATTAACCAAAATATAATGAAATTTGGCCAGTAGCATGCTTGTATCTATTTATCAATAAGACCGAATCTACTGTATATAAAATTGCCTGTCATTTGATGTGCAGATCACATCCTGCGAGCCCTGAGCAGCCTTCACACCACTGAGGAAAAACTGGCAGCTTTGTGTAAGAAGTATGCTGACCTGCACGAGGAACACCGTGTCCTTCAGACTAGCAATAAACAGAACACCCGTAAACTGTCCGTGGTAAGTAAGCACCTCAACAAACTCTCTGTGTCAGTAAACTGGCCGTGGTAAGTAAGAACATCAACAAACTCTCTGTGTCAGTAAACTGTCCGTGGTAAGTAAGCACATCAACAAACTCTCTGTGTCAGTAAACTGTCCGTGTTAGGTAAGCACATCAACAAACTCTCTGTGTCAGTAAACTGGCCGTGGTAAGTAAGCCCCTCAACAAACTCTCTGTGTCAGTAAACTGGCCGTGGAAAGTAAGCACATCAACAAACTCTCTGTGTCAGTAAGCTGGCCGTGGTAAGTAAGCACATCAACAAACTCACTGTGTAAGTAAACTGTTTGTGGTAGGTAAGCACATCAACAAACTCTCTGTGTCAGTAAGCTGGCCGTGGTAAGTAAGCACATCAACAAACTCTGTGTGAGTAAACTGGCCGTGGTAAGGAAGCACATCAACAAACTCTGTGTCAGTAAACTGTCCGTGGTAAGTAAGCACATCAACAAACTCTGTGTGTCAGTAAACTGGCCGTGGTAAGTAAGCACCTCAACAAACTCTCTGTGTCAGTAAACAGTCCGTGGTAAGTAAGCACATCAACAAACTCTGTGTGAGTAAACTGGCCGTGGTAAGGAAGCACATCAACAAACTCTGTGTCAGTAAACTGGCCGTGGTAAGTAAGCGCATCAACAAACTCTCTGTGTCAGTAAACTGTCCGTGTTAGGTAAGCACATCAACAAACTCTCTGTGTCAGTAAACTGTCGGTGGTAAGTAAGCACATCAACAAACTCTCTGTGTCAGTAAGCTGGCCGTGGTAAGTAAGCACATCAACAAACTCACTGTGTAAGTAAACTGTTTGTGGTAGGTAAGCACATCAACAAACTCTCTGTGTCAGTAAACTGGCCGTTGTAAGTAAGAACATCAACAAACTCTCTGTGTCAGTAAACTGGCCGTGGAAAGTAAGCACATCAACAAACTCTCTGTGTCAGTAAGCTGGCCGTGGTAAGTAAGCACATCAACAAACTCACTGTGTAAGTAAACTGTTTGTGGTAGGTAAGCACATCAACAAACTCTCTGTGTCAGTAAACTGGCCGTTGTAAGTAAGAACATCAACAAACTCTCTGTGTCAGTAAACTGTCTGTGGTAAGTAAGCACATCGGGGGACTCTCTGTGTCATCAAACTGTCTGTGGTAAGTAAGCACATCAACAAACTCTCTGTGTCATCAAACTGTCTGTGGTAAGTAAGCACATCAACAAACTCTCTGTGTCAGTAAACTGTCCGTGGTAAGTGAGCACATCAATAAACTCTCTATGTCAGTAAACTGTCCGTGGTAAGTAAGCACATCAACAAACTCTCTGTGTCATCAAACTGTCTGTGGTAAGTAAGCACATCAACAAACTCTCTGTGTCATCAAACTGTCTGTGGTAAGTAAGCACATCAACAAACTCTCTGTCAGTAAACTGTCTGTGGTAAGTAAGCACATCAACAAACTCTCTGTGTCAATAAACTGTCCGTGGTAAGTAAGCACATCATCAAACTCTGTCAGTAAACTGTCTGTGGTAAGTAAGCACATCGATAAACTCACTGTGTCAGTAAACTGTCCGTGGTAAGTAAGCACACCAATAAACTCACTGTGTAAGTAAACTGTCCGTGGTAGGTAAGCACATCAACAAACTCACTGTGTAAGTAAACTGTTTGTGGTAGGTAAGCACATCAACAAACTCTCTGTGTCAGTAAACTGTCCGTGGTCGGGAAGCACACCAATAAACTCTCTGTGTCAGTAAACTGTCCGTGGTAAGTAAGCACATCAACAAACTCTCTGTGTCAGTAAACTGTCCGTGGTAGGTAAGCACACCAATAAACTCTCTGTGTCAGTAAACTGTCCGTGGTAAGTAAGCACATCATCAAACTCTGTCAGTAAACTGTCTGTGGTAAGTAAGCACATCGATAAACTCACTGTGTAAGTAAACTGTCCTAGTAAGTAAGCACACCAATAAACTCACTGTGTAAGTAAACTGTCAGTGGTAAGTAAGCACATCAACAAACTCACTGTGTAAGTAAACTGTCCATGGTAGGTAAGCACATCAATAAACTCACTGTGTAAGTAAACTGTTCGTGGTAGGTAAGTACATCAACAAACTCTCTGTGTCAGTAAACTGTCCGTGGTAGGTAAGCCCATCAACAAACTCTCTGTGTCAGTAAACTGTCCGTGGAAGGTAATCACATCAGCAAACTCTCTGTGTCAGTAAACTGTCTGTGGTAAGTAAGCACATCAACAAACTCTCTGTGTCAGTAAACTGTCCGTGGTAGGTAATCACATCAGCAAACTCTCTGTGTCAGTAAACTGTCTGTGGTAAGTAAGCACATCAACAAACTCTCTGTGTCAGTAAACTGTTCGTGGTAAGTAAGCACATCAACAAACTCACTGTGTCAGTAAACTGTCTGTGGTAAGTAAGCACATCAACATATTTCCATTGTGTGGCACTGCCACTATATAACCCTTTCACATTTAGATGGCATTCATTGGGCTATGCATGCCATGAGTTGATTGTTGGCGTCATCTTTATTACATCGGATACCACTAAACCTCCCTGGACAGATGGCTTTCCTATTTATCCAAGAAATAAGGATTTGTAGAAGGTTTAATTTTGTGAATGAATCTCCTTGTTAATTTACACTGGCTGAAATCATGTGTGTTACTGTACATAACAATCACACACATTTAGTGGTAAATGAGAACCTCTGCCAATTCTTTGTTATGGCATCCATGGAGGCAGGTCCTTAAACAACCTTAGATGTTAACAGGATGTTTCACAAATTTAAACCTTATCTAGACTATGACATTGTTTGAATTTAATTAAGTTTATTTCTGATTAATCTGCTATAAATTGTAAAATGCTCTGCAACCTATTTTAATCCTGAGTTTCTAAAGGAAATGAGGGGTAACTGTCCTGTGTGAACAGAAGGTGAATGGATGGTCCAGTTCCTACAGAATCATATTTATTACTTCAAAATAAACTAATTCTTATTGCTTCCTTTTATTGGGGGCTTTCTCATGCTGCGCATTAATCAATTCGGTCCATTAGCCCCAAAGTCATTGGGGTTTCATTCATTTCATATACATGTCATACACAGTTTACATCGTACAGGACCATTTTCCGCCTGGTTCTTCAGTAGGGCTCAGGACTCGCCTGGCGATGTAACCAAACTATGTATGATAGCAGTCTTTGTGGTACAGGACTTTCGCCTGGTTCTCCAAGAGGACTCAGGACCTCGCCTGGCCACAACCTGCTCATTCAATTTCAATTTCTTCATTTGTTCATTGTCTACCAGCTCTAAACTTTAATACTTACCTCATTTCCCTTAACCAGGACCGCCTTTTCCTGTTCATAGGATTAGGACTTGCACCTGGTAGGGAATCTTGAATTTATCTTCCTTCATGCTGGTAATTTTGTAATATATATNTATTATGTGTAGAACAGTTTTGTAATGTAAATACTTAGTGATTTATTTTATAATACATCTATAAATCTTAAAAATCCGTGTTTGTTATTATTTATAAATGACATGATCTCTGTTGATGTTCAGGTGAGTCGTGAGAAGGACCAGCTGCAGTCAGAACATACGAAGGCTGTGATGGCTAAGAGTAAGCTGGAGAGTCTATGTCGCGAGCTTCAGAAACACAACCAGGTCATTCGGGTATGTCAATCAATCACCATGTCAATCAATCACCATGTCAATCAATCACCATGTCAATCTCATGAAAAATTTGTAATCTATAGTTTGTGCAAAGGAACTTCTGCAAATGTTATTATTATGCTTAATAATAATCGTAGAATTCTGCTCAAGCTCGTTTCACATTGTTGTAAAACTATCGGAGACAAATACATGAACATCTTGAGTAGTCATTTTTATGTTCTAGGGGAAATATTTGCTGAGCATGAACAGTACATATAAACATACATTATCCTAGTGTGTACATTTCCATGTTTACAGTGGAGGAGAAAAGATCTCTATGATTGTCCTAGGAACATTTTCTATCTATGATTGTCCTAGGAACATTTTCTATCTATGATTGTCCTAAGAACATTTTCTATCTATGATTGTCCTAGGAACATGTTCTATCTATGATTGTCCTAGGAACATTTTCTATCTATGATTGTCCTCGGAACATTTTCTATCTATGATTGTCCTGGGAACATTTTCTATCTATGATTGTCCTAGGAACATTTTCTATCTATGATTGTCCGAGGAACATTTTTTATCTATGATTGTCCTAGGAACATTTTCTATCTATGATTGTCCTAGGAACATTTTCTATCTATGATTGTCCTTAAATTTTATTTAGTACAACATTATATAAATTGTATTTACTAACAACATTATATAAATTGTATTTACTAACAACATTGTATAAATTGTATTTAGTACAACATTATATAAATTGTATTTAGTACAACATTATATAAATTGTATTTAGTAACAACATTGTATAAATTGTATTTAGTAACAACATTGTATAAATTGTAGTTAGTACAACATTATATAAATTGTATTTAGTGCAAACTCAGTCACATTGTATAAACTGTATTACATTGTACAATCTTATTGTATGTAAAATCTTCTTTATACAAATCTATGGCATACCTGGTACCATATCATGTTGGAATTTAACTGGAAATGACACATTCAATTGTATGAATATGTTACTGTACTGTAAAATAACATCATCACTGTGACTTGTCATTTCATTTTGATGTATTTCTGCTAGTTGGTTCAAGTAAGAGATGATTGCTTTTAATCAAATGTGAAATTCTACAGGTCATATCTTCACTCAGGCACTAGTACATTACAAATACTTATTTGGGAACAAGCACTAGACAGATATTTTTATTGGAGATAGTAGTGACATTGACCCTGACTATGGTACAGGATGCCAATACTTCACACGATTTCTATTCAAATAATTCATGTAAGTCTCATCCAATTTTTGTTCAGAGAACACCCTAGGCAAGGTTATGATTTCAGTTGTGTGAGTAATGTTTGGAATTCATAGCAAAAGCATTGACCACAATGAATCAATGAAGCACGAAAAAGTAACACTGTATCCTTAATATTTGTCATGTTAATATACTTTTACAGCAAGAAAGTTTACAGCGAGCACGAGAAGAAGATGAGAAAAGGAAAGAGATCTCCAATAAGTTCCAGGTACTACCTCACAATGTTTTATTATACACCCGAAAAGTGGGAGGCATGATGCTTTCATGTTGTCTGTCTGTCAGCTAACACTTTCTTGTGAGTGCAAAACTTTCTATGTGTCGCGGGTATCATATTGAGATTCCCATTTCATAGAATCTGAATTTTCAACAATTTCGTACATGAGTTATGGCCCTTTGCAACTTAGTTTTAATCCTTGTTTTTCAGTATAAGTGTTTTTATAGGCAAATTATGAGCAAAATAAAAAAATGTGAACAAGATAAACTTAATAAATTCAAAACTTTAAAGTGGATAAAAGAGGTTCGATATGACATTGATTGAAGTGGCTCCACTACTGGACCTGCTGGTATAACGTGAGATGTGTTATTACTGTAGTTAGTACAATGTCTGGTCAGGTACACAGTCGGATACATACACACAATACCGACTGACAGGGTCACTCGTCCCAGTCACTTTTATCATTATTATAATGTGAGGATGTTCTACTACAGACGACCATCACCGAGATCCAGCAACAGATGACTGACCACCATGAACGCAACCAGAAGTTACGTGAGGAGAACCAGGAGCTGGCTGGCAAACTTAAAAAGTTTATAGAACAGTATGAGATGAGAGAAAAGGTACACATTTACCAAGACCTTTGAAAAATTTAAGAGAAAAATCTGAATTACAGGTGAAGTTTAATTAAAATCAAAATGGTTAAAAGTTGAAACTAATGATTGTTGATTAACCAGTTGCATCCGACATTTGATTGTGATTGAAGTAATACACATCAATCTGCATACAAGATAGTTTCTTTATTATCATAATAGAGAACGGGAAAATTTTGTTGCATTGTATCTATAGAATAAAGTTGGTATAAACATGAATGCAGACAATGTTATATTTAGTGTTACAGTGATACATTTTGAAATACTGTACAGTATCACATGTCTGCTATCAATGGGGGTTGTAAATCATTCGTCCTCTCTGAGTGATTGATACTTTCTGAACAGTTTATTGGTATTTAACATACACAGAGATTTCCGTCAAAATTCAACATAAAAAATAAACATTGCTGAAAGCTGTAAGGCTAGTATCAATAGAAAAATGAAACTAGTAAAAATTTTCTATAAATATGCATTTGTGAATCAGCATCTTAACCTGTTAATATACTGTAGTGATGTCTCAACTATTATTACAATACAATGATGTCCCTTCTACTGTAGCAAGTGGAGAAGGTGATGCACCTTAACCTGTTAATATACTGTAGTGATGTCTCAACTATTATTACAATACAATGATGTCCCTTCTACTGTAGCAAGTGGAGAAGGTGATGCACCTTAACCTGTTAATATACTGTAGTGATGTCTCAACTATTATTACAATACAATGATGTCCCTTCTACTGTAGCAAGTGGAGAAGGTGATGCACCTTAACCTGTTAATATACTGTAGTGATGTCTCAACTATTATTACAATACAATGATGTCCCTTCTACTGTAGCAAGTGGAGAAGGTGATGCAGCACAGGGAACTGGAACAGAAGTTAGCGGACGCCAAGCTTGCCCAGTCCAATGCCATTCTGAAAGAGGAACAGGAGAGGAACAAGAAAGAGAAAGAACTGGTCTGTAGCCTCCTAATTGCTTCCTCACCTCATCTTGTTTGTCTCGTAAAGTAACTTTTATATATATGATCCTAATAGCCTTAACAGCTGAGGTATCGGACAGTATTTCATGATCTTTATTGTGTTCAATATCTCCACGAATGGATCTGATCATGTTTGTATTGGAATATATAGAAAAAAACTGTTTGTATCTCATTTTTTTTTTTTTCAAAAGTTGTTACAAAATGAGTTTTGAAGTTAATGAGAGAAAAGGAATTGGCACATTAAGGATCTTCTAATGTTAATCGTCTACAAAATGTCATCAGTTCTGAATGAAAATGAGTTGGTCTCAATATAACAGAAGTATTACTTAATATTTCACGTGTTCTTATAACTGAAGCATGAGTATGAACTGCACTACATTCTGTTGTAAGGTAAACAACTGCTATTGTGTTTACAGTTGGTTCTACAGGCCACAGAGGGACAGAAGAAAGCCACCTTATTGGAAGCACAAGTAGGTCACAGTTGATGTGTGTTCTTATTACTGTGAGGGACCTATATACACCATCATGTGTTATCCTCTTCAGCTCTAAATATCAAAATGGATCAGACATTTTCAGTGCAATAAACTAAATTATCTAGATTAACACATTTATGGTTAGAATTTACAATGCCAAATAGAAGTGTATTAAAAATAAAGGTAATTACAGTAGAGAACTAGATAAATGATATCACTGAAATATAAACAATGTTGTACTATTTAAAATATTATACAATAAGCAGTAAATTGTACTATAAAGAGTTTCTTTAAACTATTAATAGCATTTTACTGTAAATGGAAGTGTAAAAATATACATTTTATCCTTTTCATTAATTGCAATTATAACGTCATAAATTTCACTAAATGATAATTACCCTGTGTACAATATTGTCAGTTTATGAGGGTTCACTGTACTACTATATATCTTGCCCTGTAAACATTCCTTTCTCCACAGCTTGCCATGTACAAGGAACGTTACGAAGAGTTCCAATCCACCATCAACAAGAGTAATGAAATGTTCCAGAAATTCAAAACTGAAATGGATAAAGTAAGTCCTGCCATCATACATAAGCTGTTGCTCTTCACAGGATATAGATATATCTATCGCTATCATTCACAGGATATAGATATATCTATCGCTATCATTCACAGGATATAGATATATCTATCGCTATCATTCACAGGATATAGATATATCTATCGCTATCATTCACAGGATATAGATATATCTATCGCTATCATTCACAGGATATAGATATATCTATCGCTATCATTCACAGGATATAGATATATCTATCGCTATCATTAGTCTGTGGTGTTTTCATTCAAATATGATGATTCATGTGATTTATTTTTGCAAGTTCCTAGTTTATAAATAATTTTATTTGTAAGTGGTGCAAAATGACAGGGGAGATTACTCTATAAGCATTGGTTAAGAAAGATAAAATATCCTTAGTAAAATATCTTAAGTAGGAGTTGCGTCCCATCACTAATGTATTTTAATTTACATTCTTTTCACTTAGATGACAAAGAGAATAAAGAAACTGGAAAAAGACGGTGCTCAGTGGAAACAGAAGTGGGAGAACTCAAACAAGGCTTTAATAGAAATGGCAGAGGAGGTACTAGATGCTTTTAATGTCATTCACATTTAATAAAGTTTCCAGACCTTTCACCCGACAAGTTACCTGTCTTTAAATAACTGATAAATTATTGATTTATCTAGATCCAATTGAATCCTTTAATGGTATTTTTTAATAATGGATTTTTTGTTTGTTAATTTTTAGAATTGATAGAAATTTGTTTTTTTCCAAAGATTTTAATGACTGGACAGAAACATGAAACTGCTAATAGTTTGCCGACACTTCAAACGAGTGCCTCCTGGCAATAGAATCCTTCCTCCAACTTTAAGCAAAAACAAGAACAAGCTATATTGATAAAATCATGATTTGTTTACAGAAAACACTATATGACAGAGAAAAACCTCTCCTTATGGGCAAGATAAAGAAACTGGAATCGCTGTGTCGTGCCATGCAAGCAGAACGATTGGGAAGGAAAGTTTTAGAAGCATCTTCACTAGGTACGGACAGAATTAGTCAAAAAAGGTTTATGTGTACAACAGAGGAAGATTCCACATGACAAGCCCCTTATCATTTGAATTTTTTGAAAGCTGTTCTCACATTTTATCAGGGTTAGCCGGTAATTATGTTTCAAAAATTTTGAGCTTTAGTAACCTGATGTGTGACATTTTTTTTTATTAAACTGTTAAAACTTAAAATATACCTAAAGGAAACCCAAAGGCATCTAGTCACTCTGGACTCGTGTTACAATGTATAATATATTGTAGTAAAAATATTGTCAAAATGTTAAAGAATGATTGCTTTAGGTTAATCTACATTAGATATGAAATAACTTGATCATTTACTGTTTATTTGTAGATCCTTCTAAATTTGAAGAAACTTTGGCAGCGAGTCAGGGGGTAGAGAAACAGATACAGACTCAGCTCCATTCCGCCTCCTTACAGCAGGCATCCCAACCCCAGGAGAGTAGTGAAGGGGGCCGTCCAGACTCACCAGCAAACTCACCCAACTGTGATAAGGAAGAACCCTCATCAGCCAGTCAAACAGATGACACGGAGGAATCGGGGTCGTCGGAGGAACAAACGGATCTTCCCAGCCAATCAAAGGAACCGGTCGAGTCAGAATCAACCAATGAGGAGCAAGAAAAAATAGAGGAGTGGGAAGATCAGTTGCCAAGTGCAACATAGCCCAGATACACAAAACTAACACTTATTTATATTTAAAGCTTTTCTTCCATTTGTCACAACAGCTGTAAGCAATTTACAAAGTTCTTTGCAGTTTTTCAATTAAGAGCCTTCAGTTTGAATTTGTATTAAGAGAAAATATGACTTTTTGAAACAATTGATCAACAACTAAACGTTTTTTTATGGAACAGAACAAGACGTTAACAGTTTTAATGAGATGTCAGCATTTGTGGAATTTGTTTGTTGAGATCATTTTATGCTTGAACAAATAAAATGGTTTTCGTCAAAATATTTGAGTCATTAACTTATTATACATTTGGGTTAAAGAACGAATATGCAAACTCGATGAGTCTTAGCAGTTGATTTTTGCAAAGTTTGCCAATAATTATGTTTTTAGGTCACCTGAGCTATAGCTCAAGTGACCTATTGCTATCCGTTTTCGTCCGTCGTCGTCCGTCGTCCGTTAACATTTTACATTTCAAACTTAAAGTCAAGTTCTGCTGGGCCGATTGAACTGAAAGTTGGTAGGAATGATCGCCTCATGGTCCTGACAAAGTGTTGTTATTTTTCGGGTCGATCAGAAATCCAATATGGCCGCCACGGCCGCCATTTTGAAAACCTATTTCAAACTTAAAGTCAAGTTCTGCTGGACCGATTGAACTTAAAGTTTGTAGGAATGATCGACTCATGGTCCTGACAAAGTGTTGTTATTTTTCAGGTCAATCATAAATCCAATATGGCCGCCACGGCCACCATTTTGAAAACATATTTCAAACTTAAAGTCAAGTTCTGCTAGGCCGATTGAACTGAAACTTTGTAGGAATGATTGACTCATGGTCCTGACAAAGTGTTGTTATTTTTCGGGTCGATCAGAAATCCAATATGGCCACCACGGCTGCCATTTTGGTAAACTATTTCAAACTTAAAGTAAAGATCTACTTGGCCGATTGAACTGAAACTTTGTAGGAATGATCGAATCATGGTCCTGACAAAGTGTTGTTATTTTTCGGGTCAATCAGAAATACAATTTGGCTGCCATGGCCGCTATTTTGCTACTAAGTTCTAATAGGCCGATCTCACTTAAAATTGGTCTAGGAATGATCAGCTCATGGTCCTGACAAAGTTAAGTTAACATTATACTATTTTTTACTCAAATTGGTACATATTTCAACAACAAAAATAAATACTGTAGACTCGGGTGACCGTTAAGGCCCATGGGCCTCTTGTTCATAATCTCATGAAATTGGCAGACGGTTACATCTCTCTTCATATTGAAATTGGTTCTACCTGACACATGCGCATTGCACCATTTATTGAGGCACCTAGCAATAGGAAAGTTGTGTATTTATGTGTGCAAGGCTTAATAAATAGATTTAACTGATTTTGATCGAAAACGTTTTTCTTTTTAAAATTAAGAGAGTATTTTACAAAAGCATACAACAGCTTTTCAAATTCTTATCTTTCCCCGAGTGGTTCTGGAAAAGTCGAAATACTCTTAAATGCATTATCATGCTGAATTTTGCATCCTCTGATGAAGTTTGGCCTGGTCTACCACAGGTCGACACATTGTTACAGAATCCTTGGTTCTCAAACCCAATCATTATTTCCAGCAAAGTTTATATACAAAAATGTTCCGTCCTTGCACAATTGTTTCCGGAGAATATCTCAGAAATCATTACAGATTGTTTTCATACTGCAGAAAAATGTCTTTTGGTAGTTTCATGTTTCTGATTCCAAGAAATTATGAATTGTCAGGAAAACAATGCCCTAATATTGTCTATTTTGGGAGCATACTATTGTTTTTCTGGGAGCATCTGATTAAATCAGCCGTCCAAGGTATTTCACCTTTTTTAACTGCAATTAATTTTGTTAGAGTTGTCATGGAAACGGTGGCTAAATATGACGTTTTGCAGCATTTTTGTGCATCCGGAGCATGTCTTATAAACAATGACAGAATTTGTCTTCAAACTTCGACCTTAGTCGATCAGTGTGCATTAGTATTTATTTTGACATTTTCACTTTTTTGATTAGTTGTCATTTAAACATTGCCAGAAATATGTACTTTAGGTACGTAATTTCGTTTCCGGTGCACATCTTATACAAACAATCTTATTTTATCTTCAAACTTAACACATGGATAACTCATATTGCAGAAGAGTACCTTTGTTATTATCCCTTTTTAATTAAAAGAAATTTGGAGTCGTCATGGAAACAATGCCCAAAAGATACCATTTGGTGCACGTTTTCCGTAGAATATCACTAAACCGTTTCAGATTTGATGCCAAACTTGCCCCATAAGTTAATCCCAACGCAGACGTTTGCCTTTATATCCTTCTCGAAGTTGTTCTTTTGGTGTTATGTATCTTCAAAACAAAATTATAGTTGGATATTGATGAATATTACGTTTTTCTTGTTTCTTGTGTTAATCTTTTTAAGTACTGGCAGTACTTTTTTAGCTCACCTGCCCGAAGGGCGCAGTGCCCATGGCGCAGTGTCCGACGTCCATCTGTCAACTTTTGCTTTAAAATGCTACTAGTCCTTGACGGCTTAGTGGATTTTAACTAAATTTGGTCTGGATCATGGTTGGGCAAAGGGCACTCAATTTTGAATAAATGGTGGGTGTGGCCCCCCTGGGGGCAGAGGGGCAGGGCCAAATAGGGAAAATAAAGGTAAAACCTTTAAAATCCTTCTTCTACCATAGGGATAAAGGGATTTAATCCTTATTTAGTCTGGAGCATCCTTGATCCAAGGGCACTCAATTTTGTATAAACGGTGGATGTAGCCCCCCTAAGGGCAGAGAGGTTGGGCCGAATAGGAAAATAGAGGTAAACCTTTAAAATTCTTCTTCTACCATAGGGATTAATTGATTTCATCTTAATTTGGTCTGGAGCATCCTTGGGCCAAGGGGACTCAATTTTGTATAAACGGTGGATGTAGCCTCCCCTAAGGGCAGAGAGGTGGGGCCGAATAGGAAAATAGAGGTAAACCTTTAAAATTCTTCTTCTACAGAGGGATTAAGGGATTTCATCCCAATTTAGCCTGAAGCATCTTTGGCCAAGGGGACGCAATTTTGTATAAACGGTGGGTGTGGCTCCCCTGGGGACAGAGGGGCGGGCCCAATTGGGGGAAATAGAGGTAAACCTTTAAATCCTTCTTCCACCATAGGGATTAAGAGATTTCATCCGAATTTGGTCTGGAGCATTCGTCGGCCCAATAGGGAAAATAATTATTTGGACTTGAGAATCCTTGGGCGAAGGGGACTCAATTTTGTATTAAGGATAGGTTTTGAGCCTCTGGGGGCAGAAATGTGGGTCCCAATAGGGGAAATGAAGGTTAAGACTTTTAAAATCCTTCTTCTACCATAGGGATTAAGGAATTTTATCCCAATTCGGTCTGGAGCATCCTTTGGCCAAGCTTGGACTCAATTTTGTTTAAACGGTGGGTGTGGCCCTCCTGGGGGCAGAGGGATTGGGCGGAATAGGGGAAGTAGAGGTAAAAACCTTTGAAAACGAAGGTTGATACCCTGAGTGCTGAGAGTTGCAGGGCCAAATAGGGAAATTTGAGGTTTAAATCTTTAAAATCCTTCTTCTGTACCATTGGAGGGATTTTATGTAACAAGAATAATTTTCCATGGTTACTTTATTATCAAGGTGAGTGATACAGACCCTCTGGGCCTCTTGTTTTAGGGGGGGGGGGGGGGGGGGGCTCGAGTATCTATTTAAGAACTTAAGAGTGTATTTTGAATGCTTAAAATATTAACAGAATAGCACTCGTCTGGATTTTCCAACGACGATATATAAATGTGTCATTTTCGCATTCACTTTTTTTATCGTGTGAACATTTTAAAACGTATTTCGTGTATAATGTAAAAAATATCAGACTGATACAGACAACAATTTATTTCCATGATAAAACATGTATGCAAGTATCGGGAAATCAATGGGGTTTCTGGAAACGACATGCTAAGCTCGTTACCATGTCAATACACAGCATCAATGAAATTGATTCTTGGAAATAGACATGTGTGACATTTAGGGGTTGAATACTAGTCTCAATTTAGAATTGATTTGCATACAGGGCACAATTGTGTCGGCGGCGATTGCCAATACATATAAATATCAGCACATTTTGGTATGTAAATGACGTCTCGTATTGTTGAATACACTGAAATATAAATCACATAACGTGTAGGTTTGAAGATAAATTGTCGTTTCGTCACAATTCTTGGCGGCGTACACTCGTTGTGTTTGTCAGTTTTGCATGAAATTTTCCGGCTGGCTTTATTGTCACTGGTCTATAATGATCACCGCAGGGCAAGCCAAAATTGGGAAAGAAATCGTAACCTTTCGATACTTTCGAAAAATTGCTTTTCCTTAACATCGAATCTAAATATGATTGACGTCTGTTACATTAACGTAATTTCGAGATTCCATATTTTAAAAACAAATTTAAAGGATTCTTTGGTTCGTCACAGTGTTTACAAAAAGTAAATTCCGGACACAATTAAAGGACTAAAAGCAAACCTGCATCACAGATTAGTTATTTAGATTTTCGATGTCTTGTATCTTGTATGATAAATGGGTATATATTAGCTTGACAAACAATTCAGATAAGAATTAAACTAACGGCAATAAAGAACTTCGCAAACCAGAAGTAGAATCACGTAATTGTGATAAACGACATGACCGGGCGTCCTCCGGAATGATTTTTGAGATTATTGAAATATCATTATGCAATTGATGACAACACTGTGGTCTCGTTTCTATCTGTACACGGCATTTCCCCGATTCACGAATTCACGCCTAATAGGCGTCCTTTGGCAGTTGGTATTTAATGTGTTCAGTTACAAGTTGATATTTTTAGAGTCCAATTCGGTCATGGTAGCACATACTTTTGCATTTAAATAAAATCTACATTAACTAAATAACTTGATGACGTCAGAAGATACGGTAGGGCCATTACTGTCGCGTTGTATCGGGTTTAAAAGTAGTCCATTCAGCGCTGCGATTACCTAGTTCCGACGGTTGTGACCCCATTTCTATGGACGCAATGTACTGTCAACGTATCTTACTATTTAATGTCTATACCAATCATTACTGGAGTCAAGTTCACAAACGAACTTGAATCCAATCCAGGTCAGTGCCAAGTGCAAAAAGTGTGTTATACGTTAAACAAGGTCAATACATTCTAACCGATCTGTTGGTATTTAGTGTCGACTCTATCCGTAACATCATCACATGAATAGATCTATATGTACGTAGATCGGAGGTATCTTTGGACCTTGGCTGTCGTGGTCAACTGACCTGGAAGTGTCATGATGACCAGAGTCGTCGTGCTTCGTCCCTCACCAAACTCTGTCTGTACATATTTGGACATTTTGAACTTCTACTTAAATTAATCTGGTAGGATTTTTTTTTTAAACTTTCAACATGTCAGTCACTTGAAAAATACATTTCAACCTTCTTCTGAAATTTTGCCAGTACGAATTAGGACTAGCCTCAATATGGTGTCCACCTTGAGAAATGATGCCAGATAATTAGTTCTCTATCAACAATAAGCATTTCTGATTAACCCCAGAATTACTCAGGCAATATCATATAATACAGGATAGTAATGGTTCCAAATCCTCCAGGATAGCAATGGTTCCATATACTACAGGATAGTAATGTATCCATATACTACAGGATATCAACTACAGGATATCAATGCATCCATTTGCTACAGGATATCAATCGATCCATTTACTACAGGATATCAGTGGTTCCATATACTACAGGATAGCAATGATTCCATATACTACAGGATATCAATGGCTCCATTTACTACAGGATATCAATAAATCCATTTACTACAGGATATCAATTGATCCATTTACTTCAGGATATCCATGTATCCATATAGTACAGGATAGCAATGGATCCATATACAAAGGATATATCAATGGATCCATTTACTACGATATCAATGGATCCATATACTACAGCATAGCAATGGATCCATATACGTAGTATATGGATCCATTGATATCGTAGTAAATGGATCCATTGATATCTTGTAGTATTTGGAACCATTGCTATCCTGTAGGATTTGGAACCATTGATATCCTGTATTATATGGAACCATTGATATCCTGTGGGATATGGATCCATTACAATCCTGTAGTATATGGAACCATTACTATACTGAAGTATATAGACCCTGTAGTATATGGAACAATTGATATACTGTAGTATATGGAACCATTGATATGCTGTAGTATATGGAACCATTACTATCCTGTCGTAAATGGATCCATTGAAATCCTGTAGTAAATGGATCCACTGATATCCTGTAGTAAATGGATCCACTGATATCCTGTAGTAAATGGAACCATCACTATCCTGTAGTATATGGAACCATTAATATCCTGTAGTAAATGGATCCATAAATATCCTGTAGTAAATGGATCCATAAATATCCTGTAGTAAATGGATCCATTTATATCCTGTAGTATATGGAACCAATGCTATCCTGTAGTAAATGGATCCTTTGATATCCTGTAGTATATAGACCCGTAAATGGATCCTTTGATATCCTGTAGTATATAGACCCGTAAATGGATCCTTTGATATCCTGTAGTATATAGACCCTGTAGTATATGGATCCATTGAAATCCTGTAGTAAATGGATCCACTGATATCCTGTAGTAAATGGATCGATTGATATCCTGTAGCAAATGGATGCATTGGTATCCTGTAGTAAATGGATCCATTGATATCCAGTAGTATATGGAACCATTGCTATTCTGTAGGATTTGGAACCATTGCTATCCTGTAGGATTTGGAACCATTGATATCCTGTAGTAAATAGATCCATTGATATACTGTAGTCAATATATCCATCGATATCCTGTAGTAAATGGATCCACTGATATCCTGTAGTAAATGGAACCATTACTATCCTGTAGGATATAGACCCTGTAGTATATGGATCCATTGCTATCTTGTAGTATATGGATCCATTGATATCGTAGTAAATGGATCCATTGATATCCTATAGTATATAGACCCTGTAGTATATGGATCCATTGATACCCTGTAGTATATGGATCCATTGATACCCTGTAGTATATGGATCCATTGCTATGCTGTAGTATATGGATCCATTGATACCCTGTAGTATATGGATCCATTGAAATCCTGTAGTAAATGGATCCATTGCTATCCTATAGGATTTGGAACCATTGCTATCCTGTAGGATTTGGAACCATTGCTATCCTGTAGTAAATGGATCCATAAATATCCTGTAGTAAATGGATCCATTGGTATCCTGTAGTAAATGGATCCATTTATATCCTGTAGTAAATGGATCCATAAATATCCTGTAGTAAATGGATCCATTACTATCCTGTAGTCTATGGAACCATTGCTATCCTGGAGGATTTGGAACCATTACTATCCTGTATTATATGATGTATATGGAACCATTACTATCCTGTAGATCCTGTAGTATATGGATCCATTACTATCCTGTAGTCTATGGAACCATTGCTATCCTGGAGGATTTGGAACCATTACTATCCTGTATTATATGATGTATATGGAACCATTACTATCCTGTAGATCCTGTAGTATATGGATCCATTACTATCCTGTAGTTAATGGATACATTGATATCCTGTAGTAAATGGGTCCATTGATATCCTGTAGTAAATTGACCCATTACTATCCTGTAGTAAATGGATCCATAAATATCCTGTAGTAAATGGATCCACTGATATCCTGTAGTAAATGGAACCATTACTATCCTGTAGTAAATGGATCCATTTATATCCTGTAGTAAATGGATCCATTTATATCCTGTAGTATATGGAACCAATGCTATCCTGTAGTAAATGGATCTATTGCTATCCTATAGGATTTGGAACCATTGCTATCCTGTAGTTAATGGATCCATTGATATCCTGTAATAAATGGATCCATTGATATCCTGTGGTAAATGGATCCATTGATATCCTGTGTTAAATGGATCCATTGATATCCTGTAATAAATGGATCCATTGATATCCTGTGGTAAATGGATCCATTGATATCCTATAGTATATAGACCCTGTAGTATATGGATCCATTGAAATCCTGTAGTAAATGGATCCACTGATATCCTGTAGTAAATGGAACCATTACTATCCTGTAGGATATAGACCCTGTAGTATATGGAACAATTGATATCCTGTAGTATATGGAACCATTGCTTTCCTGTAGTAAATGGATCCATTGATATCTTGTAGTAAATGGAACCATTGCTATCCTGTAGTTAATGGATCCATTGATATCCTGTAATAAATGGATCCATTGATATCCTGTACTATCCTGTAGTATATGGAACCACTGATATCCTGTAGTAAATGGAACCATTACTATCCTGTAGTATATGGAATCATTGCTATCCTGTAGTATATGGAACCACTGATATCCTGTAGTAAATGGATCCACTGATATCCTGTAGTAAATGGATCTTTTGATATCCTGTAGTAAATGGATTTATTGATATCCTGTAGTAAATGGAGCCATTGATATCCTGTAGTATATGGATCCATTGCTATTCTGTAGTATATGGATCCATTTTTATCCTGTAGTATATGGATCCATTGCTATTCTGTAGTATATGGATCCATTGCTATTCTGTAGTATATGGATCCATTGCTATGCTGTAGTATATGGATCCATTGATATCGTAGTAAATGGATCCATTGATATACTGTAGTAAATGGATCCATTGATAACCTGTAGTAAATGGATCCATTGATATACTGTAGCAAATGGATGCATTGATATCCTGTAGTTGATACCCTGTAGTATATGGATCCATTGCTATCTTGTAGTATATGGATCCATTACTATCCTGTAGTTAATGGATCTATTGATATCATGTAGTAAATGGATCCATTACTACCCTGTAGTATATAGACCCTGTAGTATATGGATCCATTGCTATGCTGTAGTATATGGATCCATTGATTTCCTGTAGTATATGGATCCATTACTATCCTGTAGTAAATGGATCCATTTACTACAGGATGTCAATGGATCCATTTACTACAGGTTATCAATGGATCCATTTACTACAGTATATCAATGGATCCATTTACTACGATATCAATGGATCCATATACTACAAGATAGTAATGGTTCCAAATCCTATAGGATAGCAATAGATCCATTTACTACAGGATAGCAATAGATCCATTTACTACAGGATATCAATGGATCCATTTACTACAGGATATCAATGCATCCATTTGCTACAGGATATCAATGGATCCATTTACTACAGGATATCAATGGATCCAGTTACTACAGGATATCAATGCATCCATTTACTACAGGATATCAATAGATCCATTTCCTACAGGATATCAATGGATCCATTTACCACAGGATATCAATGGATCCATTTACTACAGGATATCAATAGATCCATTTACTACAGGATATCAATGGATCCATATACTGCAGGATAGCAATGGATCCATATACTACAGGATAGTAATGGTTCCAAATCCTATAGGATAGCAATAGATCCATTTACTACAGGATAGCAATGGATCCATATACTACAGGGTCTATATACTACGGGATATCAATGGATCCATTTATAACAGGATAGCAATAGATCCATTTACTGCAGGATATCAATAGATCCATTTACTACAGGATATCAATGGTTCCATATACTACAGGATAGTAATGGTTCCATATACTACAGGATAGCAATGGTTCCAAATCCTATAGGATAGCAATGGTTCCATATACTACAGGATAGTAATGGTTCCATATACTACAGGGTCTATATACTACAGGATATCAATGGATCCATTTACTACAGGATATCAATGGATCCATTTACTACAGGATATCAATGGATCCATTTACTACAGGATATCAATGGATCCATTTACTACAGGATATCAATGGATCCATTTACTACAGGATATCAATGGATCCATTTACTACAGGATATCAATGGATCCATTTACTACAGGATATCAATGGATCCATTTACTACAGGATATCAATGGATCCATTTACTACAGGATATCAATGGATCCATTTACTACAGGATATCAATGGATCCATTTACTACAGGATATCAATGGATCCATTTACTACAGGATATCAATGGATCCATTTACTACAGGATATCAATGGATCCATTTACTACAGGATATCAATGGATCCATTTACTACAGGATATCAATGGATCCATTTACTACAGGATATCAATGGATCCATTTACTACAGGATATCAATGGATCCATTTACTACAGGATATCAATGGATCCATTTACTACAGGATATCAATGGATCCATTTACTACAGGATATCAATGGATCCATTTACTACAGGATATCAATGGATCCATTTACTACAGGATATCAATGGATCCATTTACTACAGGATATCAATGGATCCATTTACTACAGGATATCAATGGATCCATTTACTACAGGATATCAATGGATCCATTTACTACAGGATATCAATGGATCCATTTACTACAGGATATCAATGGATCCATTTACTACAGGATATCAATGGATCCATTTACTACAGGATATCAATGGATCCATTTACTACAGGATATCAATGGATCCATTTACTACAGGATATCAATGGATCCATTTACTACAGGATATCAATGGATCCATTTACTACAGGATATCAATGGATCCATTTACTACAGGATATCAATGGATCCATTTACTACAGGATATCAATGGATCCATTTACTACAGGATATCAATGGATCCATTTACTACAGGATAGTAATGGTTCCATATACTACAGGGTCAATATACTACAGGATATCAATGGATCCATTTACTACTGGATATCAATGGATCCATATACTACAGGATAGCAATGGTTCCATATACTACAGGATATCAATGGATCCATTTACTACAGGATATCAATGTATCCATTTACTACAGTATATCAATGGATCCATTTACTACAGGATATCAATGGATCCATTTACTACAGGATATCAATGGATCCATTTACTATAGGATATCAATGGATCCATTTACTACAGGATATCAATAGATCCATTTACTACAGGATATCAATAGATCCATTTACTACAGGATATCAATGGATCCATATACTACAGCATAGCAATGGATCCATATACTACAGGATAGTAATGGTTCCAAATCCTATAGGATAGCAATAGATCCATTTACTACAGGATAGCAATGGATCCATATACTACAGGGTCTATATACTACAGGATATCAATGGATCCATTTACTACAGGATACCAATAGATCTATTTACTACAGGATATCAATGGTTCCATATACTACAGGATAGTAATGGTTCCATATACTACAGGATAGCAATGGTTCCAAATCCTATAGGATAGCAATGGTTCCATATACTACAGGATAGTAATGGTTCCATATACTACAGGGTCTATATACTACAGGATATCAATGGATCCATTTACTACAGGATATCAATGGATCCATTTACTACAGGATATCAATGGATCCATTTACTACAGGATATCAATGGATCCATATACTACAGGATATCAATGGATCCATTTACTACAGGATAGTAATGGTTCCATATACTACAGGATATCAATGGATCAATATACTACAGGATATCAATGGATCCATTTACTACATGATCGCAATGGTTCCATATACAACAGGATATCAATGGATGCATTTACTACAGGATAGCAATGGTTCCAGATACTACAGGATAGTAATGGATCCATTTACTACAGGATATCAATGTATCCATTTACTACAGTATAGCAATGGTTCCATATACTACAGGATAGTAATGGTTCCATATACTACAGGGATCCATTTACTACAGGATAGCAATGGATCCATATACTACAGGGTCTATATACTACAGGATATCAATGGATCCATTTACTACAGGATCGCAATGGTTCCATATACAACAGGATATCAATGGATCCATTTACTACAGGATAGCAATGGTTCCAGATACTACAGGATAGTAATGGATCAATTTACTACAGGATATCAATGGTTCCATATACTACAGGATATCAATGGATCCATTTCCTACAGGATCGCAATGGTTCCATATACAACAGGATATCAATGGATCCTTTTACTACAGGATATCAATGGATCCATATACTACAGGATATCAATGGTTCCATATACTACAGGATAGTAATGGATCCATTTACTACAGGATATCAATGTATCCATTAACTACAGGATAGTAATGGATCAATTTACTACAGGATATCAATGGTTCCATAATATACTACAGGATATCAATGGATCCTGTTACTACAGGATATCAATGAATCCATTTACTATAGGATATCAATGGATCCGTTTACTACAGGATAGCAATGGATCCATTTACTACAGGATAACAATGTATCCATTAACTACAGGATAGTAATGGATCCATTTACTACAGGATATCAATATATCCATTTACTACAGGATATCAATGTATCCATTACCTACAGGATAGTAATGGATCAATTTACTACAGGATATCAATGGTTCCATTTACTACAGGATATCAATGGTTCCATAATATACTACAGGATATCAATGGATCCTGTAGTAAATGGATCCATTTCTATCCTGTAGTATATGGATCCATTGAATCCTGTAGTAAATGGATCCATTGATTTCCTGTAGTATATGGATCCATTGATGTCCTGTAGTAAATGGATCCATTGATATCCTGAAGTATATGGAACCATTGCTATCCTGTAAATGGACCCATTGATATCCTGTAGTATATGGATCCAGTGATATCCTGTAGTAAATGGATCCATTGATACCCTGTAGTATATGGAACCATTGATATCCTGTATTATATGGATCCATTTATATCCTGTAGTATATGGATCCATTGAATCCTGTAGTAAATGGATCCATTGATTTCCTGTAGTATATGGATCCATTGATGTCCTGTAGTAAATGGATCCATTGATTTCCTGTAGTATATGGATCCATTGATGTCCTGTAGTAAATGGATCCATTGATACCCTGTAGTAAATGGATCCATTGATACCCTGTAGTTAATGGACCCATTGATATCCTGTAGTAAATGGACCCATTGATATCCTGTAATAAATGGATATCAATGGGTCCATTTACTACAGGATAGTAATGGGTCAATTTACTACAGGATATCAATAGATCCATTTACTTCAGGATATCAATGGTTCCATATACTACAGGGTTTATATACTACAGGATAGTAATGGTTCCATTTACTACAGGATAGCAATGGGTCCATATACTACAGGATATCAATGGGTCCATATACTACAGGATAGTAATGGATCCATATACCACAGGATAGCAATGGTTCCATTTACTACAGGATAGCAATGGAATATACTACAGGATAGTAATGGTTCCAAATCCTATAGGATAGCAATAGATCCATTTACTACAGGATATAAATGGATCCATTTACTACAGGATATATCAATGGATCCATTTACTACAGGAAATCAATGGATCCATTTACTACAGGACATCAATGGATCCATATACTACAGGAAATCAATGGATCCATATAATAAAGGATATCAAAGGTTCCATATACTACAGGATAGCAATTGTTCCATATACTACAGGATATCAATGGAGCCATATACTACAGGATATCAATGGAGCCATATACTACAGGATATCAATGGAGCCATATACTACAGGATATCAATGGATCCAATTACTACAGGGTCTATATACTACAGGATATCAATGGATCCATATAATACAGGATATCAATGGTTCCATATACTACAGGATAGTAGCAATGGTTCCATATACTACAGGATAGCAATTGTTCCATATACTACAGGATATCAATGTTTTCATATACTACAGGATAGCAATGGATCCATATACTACAAGATAGTAATGGTTCCAAATCCTATAGGATAGCAATAGATCCATTTACTACAGGATATCAATACATCTATTTTCTACAGGAAAGTAATGGTTCCATATACTACAGGATAGTAGCAATGGTTCCATATACTACAGGATAGCAATTGTTCCAAATCCTATAGGATATCAATGGATCCATTTACTACAGCATATCAATGGATCCATTTACTACAGTTTATCAATGGATCCATATACTACAGGATATGGGTCCATTTACTACAGGATATCAATAGGATAGCAATGGTTCCATATACTATAGGATAGGATAGCAATGGTTCCATATACTATAGGATAGGATAGCAATGGTTCCATATACTATAGGATAGGATAGCAATGGTTCCATATACTACAGGATAGTAACGGATCCATTTACTACAGGATATCAATGGATCCTTTTACTGCAGGATAGCAATGGTTCCATATACTTCAGGATATCAATGGATCCATTTACTACATGATATCAATGGGTCCATTTACTACAGGATATCAATAGGATAGCAATGGTTCCATATACTACAGGATAGTAACGGATCCATTTACTACAGGATATCAATAAATCCATTTACTACAGGATATCAATACATCTATTTTCTACAGGAAAGTAATGGTTCCATATACTACAGGATATCAATGGGTCCATATACTACAGGATAGTAATGGATCCATATACCACAGGATAGCAATGGTTCCATTTACTACAGGATAGTAATGGGTCAATTTACTACAGGATATCAATAGATCCCTTTACTACAGGATATTAATGGTTCCATATACTACAGGATAGTAACGGATCCATTTACTACAGGATATCAATAGATCTATTTACTACAGGAAAGTAATGGTTCCATATACTACAGGATATTAATGGATCCATTTACTACAGGATATTAATGGTTCCATATACTACAGGATAGTAATGGTTCCAAATCCTATAGGATAGCAATAGATCCATTTACTACAGGATATCAATAGATCTATTTACTACAGGAAAGTAATGGTTCCATATACTACAGGATATAAATGGATCCATTTACTACAGGATATAAATGGATCCATTTACTACAGGATATAAATGGATCCATATAATACAGGATATCAATGGTTCCATATACTACAGGATAGTAATGGTTCCAAATCCTATAGGATAGCAATAGATCCATTTACTACAGGATATCAATGTATCCATTACCTACAGGATAGTAATGGATCAATTTACTACAGGATATCAATGGATCCTTTTACTGCAGGATAGCAATGGTTCCATATACTGCAGGATAGTAATGGATCCATTTACTACAGGATATAAATGGATCCATATAATACAGGATATCAATGGTTCCATATACTACAGGATATCAATGGATCCATTTACTACAGGATATCAATGGGTCCATTTACTACAGGATATCAATGGATCCATTTACTGCAGGATAGCAATGGTTCCATATACTACAGGATAGTAATGGATCCATTTACTACAGGATATCAATAGATCTATTTACTACAGGAAAGTAATGGTTCCATATACTACAGGATAGTAATGGATCCATTTACTACAGGATATCAATGGTTCCATATACTACAGGATAGCAATGGTTCCATATACTTCAGGATATCAATGGATCCATTTACTACAGGATATCAATGGATCCATTTACTACAGGATATCAATGGATCCATTTACTACAGGATATCAATGGATCCATTTACTACAGGATATCAATGGATCCATTTACTACAGGATATCAATGGATCCATTTACTACAGGATATCAATGGATCCATTTACTACAGGATATCAATGGATCCATTTACTACAGGATATCAATGGATCCATTTACTACAGGATATCAATGGATCCATTTACTACAGGATATCAATGGATCCATTTACTACAGGATATCAATGGATCCATTTACTACAGGATATCAATGGATCCATTTACTACAGGATATCAATGGATCCATTTACTACAGGATATCAATGGATCCATTTACTACAGGATATCAATGGATCCATTTACTACAGGATATCAATGGATCCATTTACTACAGGATATCAATGGATCCATTTACTACAGGATATCAATGGATCCATTTACTACAGGATATCAATGGATCCATTTACTACAGGATATCAATGGATCCATTTACTACAGGATATCAATGGATCCATTTACTACAGGATATCAATGGATCCATTTACTACAGGATATCAATGGATCCATTTACTACAGGATATCAATGGATCCATTTACTACAGGATATCAATGGATCCATTTACTACAGGATATCAATGGATCCATTTACTACAGGATATCAATGGATCCATTTACTACAGGATATCAATGGATCCATTTACTACAGGATATCAATGGATCCATTTACTACAGGATATCAATGGATCCATTTACTACAGGATATCAATGGATCCATTTACTACAGGATATCAATGGATCCATTTACTACAGGATATCAATGGATCCATTTACTACAGGATATCAATGGATCCATTTACTACAGGATATCAATGGATCCATTTACTACAGGATATCAATGGATCCATATACTACAGGATATCAATGGATCCATTTACTACAGGATATCAATGGATCCATATACTACAGGATATCAATGGATCCATTTACTACAGGATATCAATGGATCCATTTACTACAGGATATCAATGGATCCATTTACTACAGGATATCAATGGATCCATTTACTACAGGATATCAATGGATCCATTTACTACAGGATATCAATGGATCCATTTACTACAGGATATCAATGGATCCATTTACTACAGGATATCAATGGATCCATTTACTACAGGATATCAATGGATCCATTTACTACAGGATATCAATGGATCCATTTACTACAGGATATCAATGGATCCATTTACTACAGGATATCAATGGATCCATTTACTACAGGATATCAATGGATCCATTTACTACAGGATATCAATGGATCCATTTACTACAGGATATCAATGGATCCATTTACTACAGGATATCAATGGATCCATTTACTACAGGATATCAATGGATCCATTTACTACAGGATATCAATGGATCCATTTACTACAGGATATCAATGGATCCATTTACTACAGGATATCAATGGATCCATTTACTACAGGATATCAATGGATCCATTTACTACAGGATATCAATGGATCCATTTACTACAGGATATCAATGGATCCATTTACTACAGGATATCAATGGATCCATTTACTACAGGATATCAATGGATCCATTTACTACAGGATATCAATGGATCCATTTACTACAGGATATCAATGGATCCATTTACTACAGGATATCAATGGTTCCATATACTACAGGATATCAATGGATCCATTTACTACAGGATATCAATAGATCCATTTACTACAGGATATCAATGGTTCCATATACTACAGGATATCAATGGATCCATTTACTACAGGATATCAATAGATCCATTTACTACAGGATATCAATAGATCCATTTACTACAGGATATCAATGGTTCCATATACTACAGGATATCAATGGTTCCATATACTACAGGGTCTATATACTACAGGATAGTAATGGGTCCATATACTACAGGATAGTAATGGTTCCATATACTACAGGATAGTAATGGTTCCATATACTACAGGATAGTAATGGTTCCATATACTACAGGATAGTAATGGTTCCATATACTACAGGATAGTAATGGTTCCATATACTACAGGATAGTAATGGTTCCATATACTACAGGATAGTAATGGTTCCATATACTACAGGATAGTAATGGTTCCATATACTACAGGATAGTAATGGTTCCATATACTACAGGATAGTAATGGTTCCATATACTACAGGATAGTAATGGTTCCATTTACTACAGGATAGTAATGGTTCCATATACTACAGGGTCTATATACTACAGGATAGTAATGGTTCCATATACTACAGGATAGTAATGGTTCCATATACTACAGGATAGCAATGGTTCCATATACTACAGGATATCAATGTTTTCATATACTACAGGATAGCAATGGTTCCATATACTACAGAATAGCAATGGTTCCATATATCTCTTTTACGGAAAGTGCCGACGGTTCCCGAATGTTAGTAATCATTGTGCTTCGAAAAATACATTGAATGATAACAACTTCAAATTTATTATATATATTTATAATGAAATAGTCTAAATTGATATCAGAAATAGAATTCATTATTCTATCATAAAATGTATTCTATCATATTAAAATAAGATCTTTTGATATCAAAAAATATTTTGTGATATAGTCGTGAGATAGATATCGGTTAGTTTATCCACGGACTATAATTATATATCTAGTTTTTATAATTATCAAGTGGCACGTCATTATCTTGTTGTTTACCAAGATTGCGGAAACACCAGGATTAGAGATATTTTAACGAAAAAAGTGTAGTTTAAAAAATATTACATTATTAACAAGCATCACATAACATGGCTAGATACCAGGGACTTCCGACCGTCACTTCCCGGTACCCGGACTCTAGTATAAGGAAGTAACTTTCGTGCTTGTGTGGAAAAGTTCGTGAACAGGATATGTTTTGGAGTGGTGCAAATGTCAGCATTTTACAATTGTCTCCGATACGCTTCGCCGAGTTATAGTTCAGATTAACTATTACTGTATCTGTTAATGACCTAATCTTCCTGACGACACCGTCGGAACGTTCCTCCCGTCCGGGGAACTACACTAGAACTGCACAGCGGGATTAGTTACCTAAAGCTCTTCTAATGGCGGACAAAATGTCAATGACAGCCGAGACTATATAAAAATATTGTGACAAATGAATATATTTATATGCACGTGGGTGGGTCCACTTACCCGTCACCTGGCAACCGGAATGCATGTCAAGATCAAAGCAGAACATTTATAGATTCTATCGATTTGAACGATATAAACAGATTTTTCGTACATACGGCACTACAGTCGGGCGGTTACCTTATCCCCACTGGAGTACCCACTTGAATACTGAGTAAATATTTTGAACTGTCGACTCAGGTAGACTTAGGTTAATCACAGTAATGTCAACACCGCCACTATAGGGTTGTGGCTTGTTTGGGATGGGGTAGGGGTCGATTGATAATTATTTAACGTCTGTTGCGGAAAAAAATGCATTGTTGTCAACCGTTCGATATATTTGATCACAGAGAGACATACATAAGTTAATGATGGTGTATATTTTGGAAGGAAACGGAGATAATGATATCCCGTTATGTACATATACTGTCCATGTATTTAGAAAGCTGTCGGCAGAAATATTCATCTAACCAACGATGACATCATTTTTGTGAGGTAGGGTCAATTTTTTTAAGACTTTTAAGACTCGGCTTTCCCCCCTTTTTCGATATTCTTGTTATCAACATGATGGAATGACATGTTTACCAAGGGTTAGTTTTAACCACTAAACCTCCAATACTATTATCAAGTTTGGTCCATAATCCAGTAACTAATTTGCAGGCCCCTGTGGGTTTTCCTGTAGTCATTCCTGTAATAATTCGCAGGTCCCTGTGGTTTTTCCTGTAGACATTTTCCTGTAATAATTCTCAGGCCCCTGTGGATTATCCTATCTTCATACTAACCTCATCATAATTGTGTTTCCCTATATTTTCCATATATGTCAAAATCAAATCATGTGACACGAATTTGTTTTTTTCTCTCAAAAAACTCGAAGATTTCAGACCTAACGTTCAATAAAAGCAGAATTATCAAATTTTATACTTGCCAACTTTTAATTTCCAAGGAGTAGATTACGCGTGCTCAGAATTATACACCTAGGGGAAATTTACTTCTTAATGGCATGTTTTGATATGTACTTTCAAAATCATCAGGTCTTAGAAAATAGGAATAGTTTAGCAAATTCAATCCAATTTTAGGGTCCAAAATCGGGAGTCTCCCTCCGATATAGAGAGAGTTGGCAAGAATTGTTTGTTCGTATATAAGATTCAAATTATGAGGGTATGAATGTTGACCATAGTCTCGCTAGGGAACTAACTAACGGTTTTGTTACTAATATATTAAACTCGCTCAATTACCCTAGTGTATCTTTATACGTCGGCATACATTGTAAGGCTTGGAAAACTTAGGAAAACCATACCATATTAAAATCAAAACATACCCAATGTATGACTTAGATGTAAATATACACCACCAGGCTGTACTATAAATAACCCATTTATAATAGATTTGTTGTTCACGCATTCTTCATATAAATTGCTTGGCACTCTTGTCAAACAACTGGCACCGTCTAAATACAAGTTCGTGCAATAATTTGGCCAAGTTGCAATTCACCGAGTTGGTGTGGTTTTATTTTCACTATCCTCTGGTGTTCGATTGACATTAATAAAGAACTTTAACCAGCATTGTACATACAGCTCTGATTTACATCACACGGCACATTTCAACACTATACGTGTACATTACGAAAATCAAAATCAACATTATAGTCACAGGGACCTAAGAATCGTACAATATTATGTTTCGATCTCTCCTGGTGTGTAAGGTATATTATTAGACATAATAGGAGTTAAGATCAACACATAGCAGACAAAATGTCTTTACCGAGTGTAAGCCCCTCAAACGTCCAATATCAAGAGGTCGAAACTTTCTACAACATTGATCCTAAGGCCCCTGTGATTATTATGGCCATGATGACGCTTGTATTGGCTTTAGATTCTTTAACAGCTACTATTATAATACCTTAAATAGGTAAAAATTGCACCGAAAGGCAATTTGGCAGCTTTTCCCTGTTAAAACTTTTCCTTGTTAAAATGAAACCCTATCTATGCAGTAAAGTTCTCATTTAGCGAGCCATAAGGTTTCCTAAACTCATCTAGCATATTAGGCACCTAAACTCATCTAACATATTAGGCAATACAACATGGAAACCAATACAAGGATATTGATTCTAATTTGTTGCTTTGACATCGTTATCCTGGACTAAACCGTGACGTTTTCCCCAACAATCATCTTGTATGACGTCACAACTTCTCCTAATTAACGATAACCGAAAATATTAAAACTACACTCGTAAAAATATGCCCAAATTATGCATCAAAAATGCATTTTGAACTTCACGCTGATCAATTTGGAAGCCAGTAGTAACACTTATTAAAACGAGGAAACACATTTTTAACCTCAAATAGTGTGTAACGTTATCCGTTTCTCTGTCGAGGACTTGCTGGAGCTAAGAGTACAAGAAATGCGGCATTGATCGAGTAAATATAGTTCTAGCCTACACAGCGAGATACAATGATCCACCCTTTTTTTATTTACATTCCTTTGATATAACGCCCCATGTATTACTGCAGACTCAGAAAAGTACCAACACAATGAGTTAAAAATACATCTGTCCTAGTTACATAGAGAAACTCGGTTAATGTTTCCTGACATAAGGTCAAGGTCGAGTAACCTCGTATAAACAGGCTCTGATAAACACGAGCCTCGCGGCCGCGGCACTTAAATTACCACCCTATAACTTTCAATTGATCTAATGTGGTATGCTGTCATTTTGCCAAAATTTTAACAAATATTGAATTTGAATAGAATTCTCATGATAAATAGAAATACTTGTGTATTATGGCTTGCTCTGGCGGACTAAAATATGACTGTTGAACAACAGTGTTTAAATCGGGAATACATGGTTGATCCGCACAGTGCCGAGTAAACAACACACTCCGGGCCTTACAAGTTTAACCAATGTAGTAGTACTTAACGAATTTTACATGTTCTTTTAAATACGTTTTTCTCGCAGTGTATTTTCCAAAATGATATGAATAAAATCGTACAGTTACATGATGCATCCATCAGAATACCGACTAAATCCCATGTTTCCATTCAAAATTAACGTATGCAATACATTCGAAAAAGGTTGACCGTCGTAGGCCACTCCCATAAATGCGAAATATATTCGGTCGTATGAAATAAATACATCCGAATATATGCGATTTGCTTCCTCCTGAAACTCCACACATGGTAAAACGATTTGCATACATGCATACGAAAATCATCTCCCAAAAACCAATTTCATTGTAAATACTTTTTATTTCAAAAAATAAACAGACGGGTAATGCCATTTTTCCTCAGTTTTTTTCAGTAGTTTTGTAACCGTTACGTCTTTCAGACATCGGCAAACAAGCGACCTAACAATTGACGACATATGAGTATATTATATATACAGCAAGTTATTATACTTCAAACAAACGCAATGCGTTGCCTTATTTGCCCTATAATCAAATACTGAATTTTTCTTCAAAGTGTCTAGCATGATTTACTGTAAGTGGACGACTAGGTAAACGCTAACTACAAAACAATCTTGTTTATTTCTACGATAGAACAAATATTTAGCAAATAATGAACGACATTTTTTTAACATTTTGTTTGCGTTTTTCGAAGCTTTAGACCGTGAATCATCTCTACCGATATGAATGTAAGCTATTAGTTACAAGAACGATCCTAGAACAAACAGCAAAACGATACGAGCCGCCAGACAACATATGCTATCTTTTTTTCCCTATGCACTAACTTCAATAGTCCGTCTTGGGGCTCCTGGGAGGGGAGAAGTGGTTATACGATTCCGATCCCTACAACTACAGAAATCATATTAAAAAAATTTACTTTATCACCAATTTACCAGTTTGATGTCATTGATGAAAATATCTGCATTTAATCGAAAGTATTGTACGTATTTAGCTTGTTACTAATCCGTAACTCTAGATCTCCAAAACAAAATGCTTTTAAAACAGCCTATTGGACCCTCGACAGCCTATACAGCCGACACTTAACACGTGTATACAAACTTGTGCACCAAATACGCCGTATTGTTAAAATAACATCCATATGAGTAGTGTCATCCAGGCACTTGGAAAGTGATGTTTACAAAGTTACATACAATTGCACCAACACGAATAACATATCCCACGCCAAAATTCCATCCATCCACGCGATGAAAATAGAAAATAAAGTTAATGATAAACGTAAAAAGATATTTAACGTATTTTGCATTTTAACACCAACTTTCAAACAAAATATTAAAATCCAAAATAACACCTCGGAAACAAAGAATGACTAAAATCCTCAAACCAATATTTTTTGGTGATGATTTTCAAACGATTAAGTCCGAAATGATGTGTCCAAAAATATCCCATCATAGCTGGTACACTAAATTTGCACCGCTTTTTATGTACGTTAAATCATGGTAAGTACACCGGTAGCACACACGCAAATGACGTCACGATGAAAATATACTGTGATGGTGAGGTTGTTGGTTGGAGTAATACAACAGTTTATATATTGCAAGAAAAGGTGAAACATACAAAAAGTTGCCATGTAAAAAGATGTGCAGTTCTCACAATGGTAGTAGTCTATTTGTGACTAAAGTTTACTAAGCATTAATTCCATATAGGTTGTTGTTGGACCGCATGGCGTGGCTTCACGGCGAAGGTCTCCTGCATGGGACGTATGAAATGGTAGTCGTGTGCTTTACAGTATGGACACGCTATCATTCGGCTGTACTCACTGTAGAACGCCAGGCCGTTATTTATGTCGACGACGGCGCGTCGGCAATGTTTGCACGTAAGTCGCTTCTGACAGCAAGGCATGGCGGCGAATATGTCGTAGGAATACATAGAGCCGAGCAGCAGCGTGCTTCCATCCCATTTTCTTTTGCACGCCGTGCAATGGACATTGCTTGCACCTTCGAGACAGTTAACGCATACGGCGTTGATAAACTGCAGTCGACCATCCGATATGACCTGGACGACGCCGTCGCCGTAGGCTTGGGGAGACAGGAAGAATGTACCGTCGATCATTGGATAACGATCAAACACTGGAAGGGTACACATGCACAGCACACAGTTCAGAGACGAAACCTTGTATGTGCTCAGATGGTTCAGCACAAAACTCCGCGTTTCGTCATTTCCAGGAGGCCCATCATCCTCCATTTTAATGTGGTACGGGTTCTGCTTGTGACGTGGAAGCATGTTGAACGCAGCCAGATCGTGACGACGACGGAAAATGTTGGAGAACGACGTCTGGGTGGAGTCGGTCGAGCACGTGTCGAACTTAGGTTTTGGGGCCCGTATCAGCACGTTACCGTTTCGAGGGGGCGATGGTGTCGGCGAGTTCGACCCCGTGGAGATGACGGAAGAACTACCAGTGCTCCCGAGACTGTCGGTCCTAGGACGGACGATGGCAGTGGTGTTGATGGGTCTACTGATGCTGTTAGCACTACCAGTGTTGTTGTTTTCACTTGTCTTTCCGTTTAGGATCGAGTTCTTATTGGGCGGATTCAATATTCCAGTGACGTTACGGTTGGCGTTATCAAGCTTGACGTCATCAGAGCTGCTAGTAGTTCGGTTTCGTATAGTATAGGCGTTGACAGTATTGCCTACTATACTTTGTCCATGGTTGTTACGGTTCCCGTTTTGACCAGCAACGTTTTGGTTTCCATGCTCGACTTGGTTTTGATTAACGTTATGGTTGACGTTATGTGACCCACTCTTTCCGCTGGTCACCACGGGCATTGGACGGTCATTTTTCTTTGTCTTTTTCTTGTGTTTTCGGGCGTTGTCATTCTTAGGGGGTGATATATAGTCCAAGTCTTTCCTCAGATGCCCACGCCCGCAACGACAGTCACATGCTTTGAATGCAAGATCATAGCCCTTTTTGGTCCACAAATTCTGCAATCGTTGCTTTTCGCTCCAGCTACGTGCTCTGCCACACGACTTCAGGTAGGCCAACACACCGTCTTCCCAATCATCAAAACATACTTTATGCATCCACGTACCTTCAGAACAAGCTTCATTGTTACACACCACCCTGACAGCGTCTCCAGCGTCCGAGGGGTCTATACTTTCCTCCGAACATAGACATCCAGAAGGCATACAACAGGCTACAACAGTATGCCGGTTATTCCTAACGTCGCGGTTAGCCGGCTGGTTGTCGTTATGGGGGCCTTCTACTAGACCTACCACGCTGGTTTCGTTATTGTTTGTCTCGTCTTTCACACTTGTCCGCTGACTCTTGTGATGTCTGTGGTGAGGCATGTTTGAAACAAACGTCCAATATTTCAGAAAATATCCACTGTTTTAAGCGTCAAAGTCTGTTCATTGCACAATCTCTGTTCAACAACACACGCGTCTTTACATCTGCCGGTAAATTTTTTCACTGAGTTCGTCGGCTTGTTTTGTTGATACAGAAAGCCGGCCTCTATCGAGCGATTTGATTGGTTGGTAATTCGGTCAGCCTATGAGCCATTGGATAGTAATGACAACATTGTGACCTTTGACCTCCACGATCGGTGATTGATATGTAGATTTGTAGCGTGTTTACAGTTTACGGAAATCAGGTCGAGGCCATTCATAGCGCTTAGGTGTATTTATATTTTACAAAACCGCATGTGTAGCAATATACTTGTTGACGAACGGGTAACGTATTTCTCGACAAGCTAACAGACTTGTCTCCTGGAGGACAGATATATCGTTATAGGACGTAAAACCTGATAATAATAATAATGAGCAGATTTATTCTTGAACTGAATGGGTTTGCTAAGGAGGGTACTGACTGAAGAAGGGTGAGATAGTCTGTTACAGCCTCATTTCTTTTAAATGAAATGGGTATTGACTTCGAGCATAGACATATTGTACAATTATAATACTGATTTCAACAATAAGTGAAAATCTTTGGAAATGATTTTTCAATCAATTTACTTGTATTGCTCAATTACATATTTAGGGAGAAAAACCCCAATAACAATGATGACCAGAGAATAATTTAAATTAAAGTGTAATTAAAATTCAGAACAGTTTGAGTACAGAAATAGGGTATATGTAAACAAGCTTAGAGCCGAACCATCATTATGTACAGAGAAGTTTTATTTTGAAATTTGAAGCAGGTTAAGTTGTTGTCAACAAACTTTGAATATTTACCTACATATTTTATTTTCAAACAGTGATGAGATGTACATTGAGTCAGTGGGCAGGGAATCAATGCTTGTCAGAAACGGGGCAATACAAAAACAAAGGCCGTCACTCTGAAGACGTATGATAAGAGATGGTTCCTCCCACTCCCGCGCGCTAAGAGCGATACATATCTTTTGCATAAATCGTTTCATAATTGTTGTAGAATTAATCAGATTTATATTTCATTCTTATTCATATTATAAGAAATGAAACTAACACGATATCGAAAACACTTAGAAGCTGTGTGAAACTGTTGAACACGTGTAAAAAAAATAAACGTAAGCTAGGATTGTCAAAAAAGAAAACAATAGCCCCATTGTCAGTCTAATATTTATCTTTAATAAACAGCTTACCACTCTTCTAGGGATGCAAACATTTTAAGCGGACTTCCAAAGCGAGATTTACCAACAAAAGAAATATGATCGGACAGTAATACGTGTTATTACTGATCTAATTTCTTCTCTTTTTTTTCGCAGTAAGAAGCTGTTGTTGGGAATCAAATTAGTTTTGATTTAAAAGAATAACAAAGAAAATATTGATATGAGTGTAGAGGGAATCTAAAGCCACACTAATCCGCTGGAATGAGTTTTGTGAGCAAATATAGCATAATAAGCTTTATTAAATCTGTCATGTGTTACAAGTTTGAAGGGATATTTATTGTAAATTGTATTCTATTTCTCTCGCTTTTCACAAGAACATACAGAAACAGGATACGGAAACAAGCTTAAAGCTGATGTTAATCCACTTTCTTCAAATAGAAATTACATTTTAAAGATGGACTGCATGTTGTAATTACGTTTTAGATCTAATTTTCTAGTAATAATTAATGACGGTGAGAGAGGGATATTTCACACAAGGTCTCCTTATTTTGTTCATTAACCTAATAGCGACGTGACGATTTTAAAATAACGTCACAATATTCATCACCATACTAGAACCATGAGATATAACCCCGAATATAGCGTAACGAGAACCGCACCGAAAACAATAGAAATGTCCTCGTGTATGTTTACAAAAAAAGGTCTTCAGACGATTAATTTGAATTGATTTAGTATATGTTCTATTTAAGTTAGGTGCCAACTGAGATTTAAAAAACAGATTTCGTTAAGTTTACAACCAAGCTTACCGTGCTGTTTTCAAACAGCTTCGAATGGATGAGGTAAACGGATGAATGTCATCTCTCTATGCCCTTTAAGAAGGTGACTTTGAATTTAAGTAAAACTAAAATGTGGAAATGAATCCACTCGACATCACATAGAACTTACCTATACAACAAATCACACCCGTCAGTTTTAATATTTCCTCCACAATTTAATGTCTAGCATAGCCATCGCCATTCTTGAAAATTAAGATAAAAAGAAAAGATCTTATATAAGGTTTCTGGTCGACAAAAAAGGGAATATTGAATAGTTCAGTATCGGTTAATTGTATAGTGACGTTCATGATATATATGTATTCTAACAATCTTTATATGTATGTTTAAATATTTTTCGACAACTCTTTTCTCTCTCTCTTTCTCTCTCTCTCTCTCTCTCTCTCTCTCTCTCTNATATGCACAGCTGCTCTGCATTAAATACAGCACAGGAATGTATTTATGTTACGCCTTTTACATCGCCCCTTGTTTTCTTTTACAGTGTGACTGCCATTCCTGGTTTGTGAAATATTGTCCCCCACAAAACAAGGGTGGAATTGATCATGTTTACAACACAGTGCGTACTCTGTACAATCTCTTTATCGACCAGGTGTCTGTTCGTTTTGTACAGATGTTTTTAATTATGATTGTTGAATGAGACTACATAACTAACCATACCTTAATTCTTATCAAATTAGTGACTTTTCTAAAATTATGAAGATCAAATGAAAAGACGACCATTTTATTTGACTGTCATTTTACCTAGGATCTGGGACCAAATGAAAGCAATATTGGCGACGATTTTGTCAGGATTCAGCCACTTAATATTCGAGACCAAATCATGGTCTGTTAAAGTGTTGATGCATTGGAAAAACCAAAGCCCGGTCAATAAACACGACGATAACTTCGGACACATGACCACTGGTCAGTGTGGCTGTATCAAATACGATGATAACAACGCTAGCCAGCTGTAAACAAATTGACCATTAACTTTTTGGGTCAGAGCGTCCCGCCCCTGAAGCACAAGCTGAGGGATACGAACAATGTCAAACTAGCTATTAGCAGAGGCACATGTGACCTTTTAATTAAAATAACTACCAGAGTCTTAAGACGCAGACAATATTGCCCAGCTGACCATATTTTATCTAAATACATATACTTTACATATTAATTCATAGTTAATGCTACATAACATTTTGTACATTGTACATCAATTTGTGTAAGAGTTATGTCCCGTGATAGTTCTTAATTAAATGCTTTTAAATATGTGACCAAATGCTTTTATCCAAATTTCCAGGTTTTCTTGACTTTGGAAACTATTTTGGACAGGAGAGGCAGGTCACAGCAACGTAGAATGTATATGTATAAGTGAAATTGACCAAGTGACCTTGAGGAACACCATACTAATCAGTGCCCCAAAATGACGTAATATCTAGTGGATAGTGTCATCATACTGCCTACTTACTCTACGACCTTTCGTCACTTAAACCGTAACACGTTGACATGTTAATTAAAATTTTATCGTTTATTGTAGGATCAGTCTAACAGAGTCGTTATGTCATGTTAAACCTACTGACGTCAATTGTTGTTTTGGAAACGGAATGCGGATTACATGATTCTGTGATGCTAATTGTATATAATCTACTTTAGGTCGAACCTCTCTGAGAGAATCACCTATTTATGGTATACAAAATCTAAAGAGCTTAAAATGCACTCATGCCTGTCATAATCATGATCTTCTTAAATATTGTACAATATATAAGATCGTATATAATATAGAATCTATATCATAAAGAAAATTATACAAGGTATCCATATCCTCATGCCAAGCAGTATTATTTTGTTTATAGGGTGGGCTCTCGATTGTTTCCGTGTTGTGATCAAACCAGTTCTGATAGTATAATATGTTCGTATCTTCATGCTGAGCAATTGTATATGTATATATACATATTTGTATGTTATGACCCACCGTCAAAGCTCCAAGGAGTTTGACAGGACCCCGGCGGCACTCCTGGTACACCAATGTCAAATCTGGTAGCATATCTGTATTCATATGAGTATGGGATAGGGATCTCAACAGTTTCACAAATATGACACAAGGACTAAGTCTGATGAGGTGGAGCCGGATCATTGGACCATTTATGTTAAAATAAGTGTTTCCGTCTCTTCATAAAAAGCAATATTGTATATATGTGCTTATAGAATGGGGATCTCAAGCGTTTGAAAGTTATTGCCCAGGAACCAACTCCCCATGGTCAATTATGAAAGTATAATCGTGTTCGTTTCTTCATATAAAGAGATTGTACATATAAGGCTATGATGTATGGGACTACGTATGCAGAGGTGGGCCTGGACCCGGGAGCCAAACCAGGTAGCACATTTTATTCCTGTCTTTATTCTTAGCAATTCTATTTATGGTTACATGATGGGAACCCGACTATTGCATTTTATGACCCATTTCTAAGTTATCTCCCTTTGGTTTCATGTCCCTTCATCACGTTACTGTCAGTTAAATAGGGCTAAGGACCATCTCATTGTTTGTTGCAGAGGAAAGGTCTATCGAAGCAATATGGTCAAATTACAGTTTTGGCCCCCACCCCCAGCCATCCGGTGACACAGTCCCTTATTTTGTACAGTGTTGAATCTCCACTATGCAACCGAGAGTGCTCTCAACCACACACGGCTGATGTCCATCTAATAGTTTAGTATAATGGATAGCTTGTATCAGTTTGTAATCATGTTTCTGATAAAAGATGTTGGATATTTTATGTAATTATTTAAGAGATATTCTGTGAGCTGTCTTATAGAGAAACATATATGATATCTTATAAAGTAATCAACATATCTCACTTATTTCATAATAAATACAGGATCGAGATTGCTCCTTGACTAATTGTTAGTTGGCCCGTTATAATTGTGGGTTAGACAAGGCCAATATGAGGCATGCTTCCCTTGTCTTCCGTAGATCTCTGTTTAGAGGAGAACAAAAGTACCACGTGTTGCATACATTTTTCGGCCATCTGGCCTTATTACGTTGGGTGTTTATAAAACACATTTTATGATGTTTGCGTGACATTCTGGCTTTGTTTAGAATTAAATAAATGAGGAAAAACTTTAATCTCGGAAGCTTGCGTGCATTTCTGTTTGGTAAAACTGCATATCTCCCCTGACGTCACCCGTATATCTGATTCCAAGGTCACGCTCAAGGTTGCTGCCACGGCAAAAATGGCATAAGCAGGACAAAAACAAAAAATACGAAAACAACCATGCGTCATCGTCCGGTATGATTCATACACTACATTGTTTCCATGGAAAATGTTCATGGCGTTAATTCTAGACATTATGCAAGCTTCGGATTCTCTGGAGACATGAATATTGGTTTCAAACGTACAGTCCATTGACATTAAAACATGGTGTTTTAAGGTGTAATTTGGTGGCAGGTTCTCGTGGATAATATTACTTTGTATTACCTTTCCTTCGTTTCCTTCAGATTAAAGAGACGAGAGCATAAGTATTTTGAGGACCTACTAAGCAAGTTTTCCAAGGGATGTCAACAGAGGGGGAATACCGATACCTTTATCATAGTTGATGTTCTTTCGCAACGTTTATGTCAGAATCATGTAAGTCCTATGATTTTCATCTTTTGAACATTTTACAATTTGGTCAGTCCAATTTTATGAAATATCTAGATTCTATAGCCATCATTTGTATTTAAATACATGTACGTTAAAAGCAACCAGCCACTGATAAGACTTGTGACCAGATAACATTGCTGCCCAACTATTTCTTTCTGAGATGAATATTATAATAGATGATACGTTTTTCTGTAGTTCGTTGCTATTGTTTCTAAACGTTTCTTAAGGTTGGTAAGTATGGTTATGAAAAGATTCTTGTAACACAACCAATAAGTGTTTTTATGTTCCTATTTCGTTCCTATTGGTTTCGGATTGAAACGAAAACAAACCAATGAAAACCAAATTAAACAAAAAACTCTATTTCCCCTATCAAAGATAAATAATGACAAACATCTACAAATAACGGAAGTACATTTGCAACATGCACGATTTTTTTTTTCAATAGATGTATCCTGCCAAAAAATAATACTTTGTCTGTTCTTAGTCCTTTTAACACTTAATTTGAATCATGGTCAGTTTTCAATAAAGTAATGATTTACATGATTTTTTTGTATAGCGCCGGTGCTTATGTTCTCTACACAGACTCCGAATTCAAACCGAATACAAGTTAGTCACAAAGTTCTAAAACGATATGTTGGCATGTCCCTATCAACTTCCATTTTGGCTAACAACCGGAAACGGATGTCATTTCCGGTTGATTAAAGAGCATCGATAGCGTTATAAATATTTCCTCTGGCGAAATGCCTCGATCACTGTTGATTGTACATTAAATGAAGTTTTAAGAGCGTCTGGGTCCATTGTTACCGGGTTTGTCATCGCTAAGTTTGTCCTCCGTCGGCAGACTGTTATGTAACATCGCCAAACGTGAGGCCCCAGAAAGGCTGTACATTTTAATGTAAAAATATCTGAAAACGCAATAACCTGGATTATTTTTGCATGTATCGGTTTGATTTCAACAAAAATGATCGTGTGCTAATACGACATTTGGATATTTAATAATTCAAAGTGAAGCCTACATATTCTAGCAGGACCTTTTGGACACTTGGGGATTTCCATTGTCCCCAACTTGGGCTGTTACGTAATCCTCCGTCTAATAAAGGAACCGTAAACATTGTACACGTCGATGTATTTATAGGGGCAAACAAAGCCCAAGTGATTCAGCCAGGTTGCATCTGTCAGGCGTTTTACCGGAAAGAGATTCCGGCCCTTTTGTTTGATCAGTTTAAAACCCTGACCCCGTAGACTTGTTTACGATATATCGCGTTATGTAACCCCGGTAGGCCTACACAGTGCATCGTGCAAGTATGCACTCTGTACAGCGCATCTGGGTACCGCGTACAACGTGCGAGGCAGGCAATAACAACTGAAAATATGTGTACATCTTACTATCAGTCCAAAGTCTCGAGTACGGGTCAGATGAAACTCGGGCTATAGGAACAAAGGAGCCGGTTAACTGTACTTCAGTTATCGTGCTTTTGACATAATTCCGTGAAAGGGGCTTAATTAGCTGGTCTACGAGTGTTATTTTTTTTCTCTCATTTAACTTCAATATTTCCTCTAAACGTAAAAAAAGTATGTATGCACTCTAAATGGCCAATACAGTTGTTAACGTGAGTACAGTCGCTGTACCACGATCGTTGTTGGCACCGACGTGAAGGATCATCGTCAGACAGATGTACCTGATTCTAGTACCCTGTACAACTCCTTAGGATGCCGCTGTATATAGTTATAATCACTGCAAATAAAAATATTGGGATTGACCAAGAATTGTCAAACATCCGTTATAAAACGTTGCTAAATTCTTATATTCATTATATACAAACCTACTAAACAAGCTGAAAAATCTAATATTTTGTTTTCCTTTAAAAGTGATTTCCCTTATATTAAAAATGACTGTTCGGCCAAAAGACAAACCTTGAGGAATACATTTTTTTTTTTTTATTTCTTCATGTTTTGAAAGCAGGTAAAACCTCTAGAGTCCATGGTGTAAAGCGGAGTCAGTCACACTCGACCTGAGTCCGACTCCAGGAAGAATCCGACCATATGTCAAACGATAGTCTTTGGTCTGACTCTGTAACTTGGTATACATCATCAAGCTGAGAAGCTTGTGCTCGAAACTTCTTGGTGCAGAAAGGTGATACACACTCTCCGTCACACATCGACCTGTGTTAGCTCTCTATTGCTGAAAAGGGTTTCGTAACAGCTGTTTATACGCCATGGCACGCCGTCCGTTCGTCCGTAAACTTACCATTAGAAAGCTACTAGTCCGTAACAGTGGATTATGACGAAATTTGGTTTGGAGAATAGTTTGTGCAAGGGGACCCAATTTGATAAAAATGGAGGGCGTGTCTTTATGGGGATAGAGGAACGAGTCAAATAAGGAATAAAGGTACATCTTTAAACCCTTCTCCTCCCTTATAGATACATGTTTGTAAACGGACTGTGTGCCTTAGTGCAGATGGTTGGGGGACAATATAGGGAATGTGGCAAATCTTTAAAAGGACAAAATTTGCCCCAGAGCATCCTTGGGTTATCCCAACTTCTCTTTCTAAACCATTGCATCGATTGCAACAATTTTGGGATTAAGATACAAACAGAATAAGCCTCTGGAGATGGGACATAGACTTCATAGAGTAATTGTGTGTGTACCGCTGTTCTTCTTAAAACAGATCCAGACTATATAACCACATACACAACTATAGGCATAAAAAGAAAACACATCCATGCAGCCTGGGATGACCCAGGTTCCAGTCCCGCTCTAGGGGACTTAGTCCCTGCACGATATCTTTAAAATCGCTAATATGCATCATGTCTATGAAATCGTTGAGGTTTATATCCTAAAACTACATACTTAACAAGTTAATACTACCAGCCTCAGTGTCAGGTCCCGCTGCTAACGGCTCCGTCTTTTGGTTATACTATTAGATGAACAGACAAACAAAATGAACTACTAGGTAAGCTCCTGGGTCCATCCACGCCCCTGGTGACCCAGTCACTAGGTCATAACATATCTCGGACATTTGAGATTACTGCCTTAGAATCAATCACAAATACAATTGCTACGCATGAAGATGGATCATGAAATGGAAACTGATGAGGTCCCAACCCTATAACTATAAACGAATATATTCACGCTATCGGGATTGGTTCAGGGGTCTGGCCGCATCCCTGGATAAATTGTTCCAGAACTTCATACATAGATCAAATACGCTCTCGAAGCATACTTAATTTGTGTTTGCGACATTTAACTCAATGTTTGTTTAATAAAGAGTACTGCTACAATTGGGTTAATGTTATAATGCCATTAGTGGCTGGATTGTGTGTTAATCCGACTTTGTCATTGAAGTATTCTTGACCAGACGATGAAATATTTTGAAAGAAGAGACAGACCTAAAACGGGAAATATTTGTAATGCTATCATTAAAAACGAGGATTTGTACGTGATTGCTCATAATGAAAACCAGGTGAGAGATACAGGCCCTCTCGGATTCTTATTTTTTTGCGATGTTTATAAAAGTTTTATCCTTGTGATAAAAAGATAACTTAGTTTCGCAGGCGTCCTCTGAGGTGCAGTCTAACTTTTAAAAGGCATTTTTTGCCAGGTTTAAAAATGTTAATTTTACAAATAGTAAAATACCGACATGAAATGCTTTCATTACGAGAACCAGTCAGGTTTCCTTGCTACATGTATTTTCTCTTTGGGAAAAGTCGGTCAACACAATATTTATATATCTATATATTAAAATACATGCATGATCACAAAGGTGAACGATAATCAGCTTCTTTTAAATTCTAAATGAATCGGCCTAAAATAAGTAGATTGTGTAAAAGAGATAAAATGTTATTTCTATATAGGATATGAACAACATTCATAAGATATGAGTTAAGTGTCTCTCTGGTGACTTGGGACTATGCCTGAGTAGATACACATAAATACCAGCTATTTTTAGCTGTGTAGTAAGTCGGTTACATCCGATTACATGTAAAAATGCTCTTCATTTTCACGTTAATCATCAAGTGTCTGGTTAGTTTTCTTCAACGCATGAATGATGGACAAAGAGTATGATTTGTGGCGACTTGACTTACATTTTTGAAATCGTACGTCTGTGTATTAAAATAAGATGATAACAACTCGTGCATTAAAGACTTCAAGTTTATTTCATCAGTACCAGAGAAAGATGGGGCGGGGGAGAGGGAGGGCGGAAGGAGGATGGAATTAAAGAAAAGCATGTCAGTTACTCGATTCATAAAATCTGTCTTCCATTCCCTGGTATCACATTAATTAAGCTAACTATTACATAACATATACAGCATCAGGTAGTACCATACGCGTGACAGATCCGAGGTCGACTCACAACACGCCGTATCTTCGTCCGCCATATCCTCGTCCTAAATATATCTACACGTGTAGGTGATTGACACCACACAGGACATCCCGTGCTAATGGATGTACGTGTTAAGGTACACATGCTGAAAACGGAACTTATTTATAGAAGCAACCATGTTCCCATACGTAGGTCTAGTTTAATGTTAATTGCTTTAAATTATATGTCAACGATATCATTTTCAGTATATATGTATGCTGTTCTGGTAGTACACAGACGCTAATTGTCGACCAACTCTTGTCATTCCGTCTAACTTCCCTACGATAAAATTCCTTTCAACCTTTTTGAAAGAAGTTTACATCATTACCAATAATACCGTGTAGTCGGCCATAAACATGCACAGAGTTATCATATGTATTATTTGTTTGTTTATTTCCACAATGCTAATACAGTTATTAGTTTTCAAAAGAACAAGATTTACGATGAGAATCCCCAGCGCTATGTTTACGTCGGGCCGGCGGTGCACGTTAGTCGCGAGAATCATGCCCTACTTTTGACATACCACTTGAATCAGTTATATCGTTAACGAACCAACCACTGACTTCCCTATAACCAACTGCTTATATTTAAACAGAGGAATGCCGATGTTGTCATTTCTTTAGTAGAACAGTTTAATCTTGTCTAAGTGCTACTTAATATTCTTGGTAAACATTTACAGAATGTTAGATAGGTTTACTAGACCCACATCAAATCGAACCTGATTTTTTTTTTTTGAAAAATATGGTTTATGAAGTCTATCACGGCAAAACTATTTATATAAAGAGATTCAAATGGTTATCCTCATTTTCATTATTCGTTTCTTTTCTACGAAATTCTTTAAATTTTCATATGATGAAAAAACAAAGTTTCGTGAACAAAAAATATTTAAAAAGAAACACCGCAATACGTAACAACAAATAAGATGTCCCCACTTTTCCTCTTTTTCGTCGTTTAAAAAGTAAAAAAAACAACGCCGTTTTATTACCTCAAATCGACGATTTGTCGCGGCGATAGAACGAAAAGATAAAAAAGGATAAACTTGCCTTAATCAGCCGACATAGACTGTACCCTGTTTTCATATCCAAACTATAGCCGATAGATACCGTAACAAGCTCATTTCTGATTTAAAGTACATCACATGTATGATGATTCTCACAATCATACAATACATTTCGTTGAGGAAACTAGTGAGGCAGATACTGACGTTATTTCGGAGAAATACTGTAGCATAAAGAAATTGACTTGGCTTCTGATGTGAAGAGTACATCAACTAAGTTATGTCATTCAAGTGATAGTCTTTATCATCTGTAGAAAAAGGTCGTCGCGTTATTTAGTGTAGGTGACATGTAATTCCATTAATAAAGCTCTTACTTTCTGTCTTCATTATTGTTTGTTGTTTTAATAACTATTAAGGAGAGTTTATTGCCCACGACAGACCAATGACACCAACAGTAACAGTAGAAACATACTCACAGATATCGTTTCTATACCGTGTATACACACAAACTGCTGCAGGCCGCCAATACCTAAATCCATCATCATTAGTCTCACCTATACACTTATCTTTGCAGTTTTTGCCAAAATGTAAATGTTGTTTTCGTTGCTTATTTTATTGGAAACGAGAATATATTTGCCGAAAGTTGACTCAGCTGTTATTTACTTCAGACAAGCCAGCTTACAAAAGTGTTGATGTAATCCAGTACATGGGCTTCACCAGGAGGTTGTTTGCCTCATCGTTCAATGTGTCGCTTTCCTTAATGCGAATTGTTTAAAATCTCATTAAACAGCGTACAGTGGAACATAGCCAGTCTGGATAGTTAGATTTTTGTGTAAAGTACAACATTGTTAGTAATGACAGTATGATTTTTGTGTTAAGTACAACACTGTTAGTAATGACAGTATGATTTTTGTGTTAAGTACAACATTGTTAGTAATGACAGTATGATTTTTGTGTAAAGTACAACACTGTTAGTAATGACAGTATGATTTTTGTGTAAAGTACAACACTGTTAGTAATTACAGTATGATTTTTGTGTAAAGAACAACCTCATTAGTACGAACAGGCTTGATATTTGTGTAAAGGATCGACCTTTTATAGTCCGACCTGTTTATTCATTCTTTATTATTATTATTATTATTATTATTATTATTATTATTATTCTATACAGTGCAACCTATACAGTACATATATATACAAACAAAAAATACAACACTCCGACCATGCGTACATGATAAATAACTAATATTGCATCTCCTTTTTTGACTTTGGCTCAACATTTTGCTAAATAAGAGAGTTCTTTATATTTTCTTGTTGTCATTAAATCTAAAAAAACCTGCCTTACTAGGTTGTTTATGATTTGAACTATTTGGTGGATTGACCGCATGGCCTGATAAGTTCTATTCCTTTGCTCAGTGGGACAACATGTATCCGACATATTTTAGATTCTCGTGTATTTCGCGTTGATTAACGCATATATATATGTAAGTCATATAGAATTTAAAGATTTCAAAATAGAAAACGCGAAATTTTCACACACGAGCATGTCTACTTTTACAATATTGGTTTCTGTTTGCAATGTAACCTACTTCATCCGGAGATGTTGGTTTCTGTAAACAATTGAACCACATCAATTCGGAAATGTTGGTATGCAGAGGAAGCCCGTTTCCAGATTCTTTTGTAGCACTTTCTCAGTTATGCTGTACCCTGTTTTCAACTAGTTACCCGTGTATTAGTATTGTTTTCATTTATAGGTAAACATTTTTATAGTTAATCAGAATGAAAACAAAACAATTATCAATTCTTGACGATTAATCGATTTCTGTGCAATCAATAAATTATCCTGTGTTGGTCGGGCAGTAAAGTACAATGAACCCCTAATAACGTACAGGTATATAATGAAATCATTTACCGGGCGCAGCTACGGAAAGCCGGATCAGACTGGAAATACTATATATAGCTAACTAACGACACAAATCGTAAAACGGATTAGCCGGATTACAATCAGTGCCTTTCCGCGGTCCGTGTTTACTCACCAAAATACTACGTCAAACCGAGGAATATTTTGAGATAGTTTTAGTATATTTATTTCTTCTGGTCAAATATACTGTCTTATGACATGCGGATGTATTAAAAGAACTATATTTTGCGGCGTTTAATGCAATTTAAGGGAAAAGCTGGCAAATCATATGGAAAGATATATATCAATAATTTGACGACAGCTGGACAGAAAACAGTTATCATAAGTCAAGCTAATATTAGTAGTATTTTTGTCCGTTTCTTGTATGGACGGAGCTTTCACTTGAAGTCGTATATCTAGAATGATACATTTAATGTATATTAACAATGGTTTGCCCTAACGTAGTTCTGACTTAGCACTACAGAGACAATCTAGGCTCGACAGAATGTTAAACAGTTTCCCACGATTACAATGGATGGCCTTCCTGAATCCATGCACTACATCTTTTCAATATTCTGTTGTTTAATGTATTGAAGCAAGACGGTCCAGGAATGCCTTTAACTGTCTTTCTTTTTATCGCTGAATAGAACATGGAAGATATGGAATTCACAGATACAATGACACAAAATACCCGACACCTTAAACACAGGTCAAACATCGAGTCAACTGTCGTGTCATTCGGAATGAATAGAATACATTCATATTATTTCTCAGCAACTCCATACAACGACTCCAAATATACGTAAAAGTTCTAATCAGCTACTTTGTGCGTGATGCTACTCCACAGCTACGTATAACATTTTATCAGCTACTTTGTACGTGAAGCTAGTCCACAGCTACGTATAACTTCTCAACAGCTACGTGTAAACTACTCTACAGCTACGTGTAAACTACTCTATAGCTACGTGTAAACTTCTCTATAGCTACGTGTAAACTAATCTACAGCTACGTGTAGACTACTCTTCAGCTACGTGTAAACTACTCTACAGCTACGTGTAGACTACTCTAGATCTTCAGGTACGTGTAAACTACTCTACAGCTACGTGTTATTACTCAACGGCTAAACGAAATTGTTCACATCTGTAACCTAGAACTACTCGAATACGCGCTGACGAGTATGTATATATGAACCTTACGAATTCCAGTTCAGGTAAATACATTTATACTCCAACCTAGATTTTACCGCACACTCATAACATTACGTAAATGTAAAACAATCTCGGAGAGTCACATTATATTACCAGACGGAATATTAACGAAGTATATGATTCAGGTGTTTCCCATCACGCCAACCAGTGAAAAACTGAACACCGTGGCGTATACTTTTGAGACTATTTCAAGAAGTTGTTTTCTGTGTTTTTAAATCCCTCCACCACTGGGTCGCGGGTTCGGGTCCTACGTGGAGCAGTCGTCAGGTGTTTATTCTCCGGAAACTCCGGCTTTCCTTCACCGCCAAATCCTGGCACGTCCTTAAATGACCATAGCTGTTAATAGGACGTAAAACACAAACAAACCAAACGATTAAATGTTTAGTTATCTGATACATTAAACTGCAATGTCTTACACATAAATGTAGTGGTAAAAGGAGGTGATGGATTGGATTGGATTTTGAAATATCAGGAGTATAAATTTCTTCGTTAAAACTTGTTTAATCATATTATTGCCGCAATCTGTATAAATTATTACTTATTGCAAAGTACAGAAAATATTCTTGAACAATGTAACAACCTATTGAAATATTTATGCAGAGCTTTGTTAGTTTAATCTTTGGTTAATATGTAACTTGAACTTCACTTGTGTATTTTAACGCATTCGAGCTGTATCGTTTCCAATAATAAAGATTGATTGAAACACTCTCTCGTATAAGTCTCACTATGTTAACAGTTAGAAGTATGACACGAGTGTATCCCGAGCTGTTGAATAGTTGTCATGAGTTGGGATCTAAATAAGTTACATGCATACACGTCAGTATTGCTTCTTTACTGATAAAGACTATCTTTGTGTGTCGTGTCCACTATCTATACCGGTGGAAGCCAAAAAAACAAAAATCATTTGAACAAACTTGATCAACCTTCACCCACAGCATGCTACTGGCCAACTTTCATTACCGGTTCTTCTAGTTCTTGGTTATATTCGAAAGTCGTTTAAGATTTTATTACATTCGATCCATGTGACGTTGAAAATGAATAAATGTCTTTTATTTGAACAAACTTGATTGCACTTTATCCTAGTATGCTACTGGCCAAATATCATCGCCCTATGCTTCTTGATTATTATGAAGCAGTTCAAAAATCAACTTATTTTACCCATGACCTTGAAAATAAGTGAAGATCACTGACTTAAACATTATAATGGCTAAATAGCAACACCCTGCGTTCATCGGTTATCGGAATAAACGGTTTAAGAAAGAATGTTGATGTCGGATGGAAGACGGCCGGACGTTGAACGCCCAACTGGCACAGGCTCACTGCTTTGCCCTTTGAGCAGAAGAGAAAGAAAAAACCCACCGGATGGTTTATGCACTATGGTGCTGAAAATGGCGTTAGAGGTGACATGTGAAGTTGCAAGCGGAAAGAGTACATTTTTAGAGTCAATCTTTCATTTATTGATCTGCGGGTATGATTCTGAACTCTCTATCGGAAGTCTGTCTAAATAATGTAGTGTTACGTGTACGCTTAGTTGTCTATGGTCACGTAGACATCTGTTTTTCTAGAGGCGGTTGTTGTGTTCCGGACTGGCAAGGTCACTCAGGGTCAATTCGAGGGTAATATGTTACGGATGTATAGGCATCACACTCTTTATTGATCGATAGGGACCAAGGCCGAATGTAACAAGGCGACATCTGGCAGCCAATGGGACAAGTCAGGTGATCAGCATGGCTGGTCAATGGCATTCATTACATTATAATTCAATCTTTTTACAAAGGAAGGAAACATTAAAAGCTTAAGTTATTAATTCATTGAAAGGTCCAGTTCTTGGGGGTAATAAACAGATACAATACTACACGGAGTGAACTTGGCGTAGCCCTCTTGAATCTGGTTGTAAGTGATATAAAAACGTCGATAAGTAGGTGTTACAAACATATAGAGCATCAACGCAGAAATTACAATGTACACAGAAACTTGTTTTACAACGTACACAGAAACTTGTTTTACAACGTACACAGAACCTTGTCTTAAAAGGTACGAAGAAACCTGTCTTACAAGGTACACAGAAACCAGTCTTACAAGGTACACAGAAACCAGTCTTAAAATGTACACAGAAACCTGTCTTACAAGGTACATAGAAACCAGTCTCACAAGGTACGAAGGAACCTGTCTTACAAGGTACACAGAAACCTGTCTTATAAGGTACATACTAACCAGTCTTACAAGGTACACAGAAACCTGTCTTCAGAAACCTGTCTTAAAAGGAACACAGAAACCTGTCTTAAAAGTAACACAGAAACCTGTCTTAAAAGGTACGAAGAAACCTGTCTTACAAGGTACACAGAAACCAGTCTTATAAGGTACACAGAAACCAGTCTTACAAGGTACACAGAAACCAGTCTTAAAATATACACAGAAATCTGTCTTACAAGTTTCAAAGAAACCAGTCTTACAAAGTACACATAACTGTGTCTTAAAAGGAACACAGAAACATCTTCTACAAGGTACACATGAACATGTCTCTCAATGTACAAACAAATCCGCCTGACAAGGTACCCAAAAATTCATTTTCAAAAGTCCTTCATACCGTTCTGAAGGTGAAATTAGGAAAAAAATAATTGTACTACTGTTTCTGAGTTATGATTTATTTTAAACTTTATTTATTTTACCACAATTATGAAACAAGTTAGCTCAACCTATATCAATCACTCTTGTATGCCCGGATGTTAGCTCGCGGGAATCTTAATGTGGGAGGAAACCGGAGTACCATGAGAAAAACCCACGTAGTCGGGCGGGTAACCACAACCTTTTCACGTTCGATCGGGTAATCGAACCCCGGCCGCCTTGGTGAAAGGCAAATACGCTATCCACTGCACCACCCGACTAGACTGAGTAGACGAACCAAGTTTATTTTAACTTCAAATTTCCTCTCTTATCAAGGTATTTATCTCTCAATCTGTTGTAATTCCCAGACAGTAACATGGATAAGGTGTAGGATGACAGTAACATGGGTAAGGTGTAGGATGACAGTAACATGGGTAAGGTGTATGATGACAGTAATATGGGTAAGGTATAGGATGACAGTAACATGGGTAAGGTGTAGGATGACAGTAACCTGGGTAAGGTGTAGGATGACAGTAACATGGGTAAGGTGTAGGATGACAGTAACAGGGGTAAGGTGTAGGATGACAGTTACAGGGGTAAGGTGTAGGATGACAGTTACAGGGGTAAGGTGTAGGATGACAGTAACAGGGGTAATGTGTAGGATGACAGTTACAGGGGTAAGGTGTAGGATGACAGTAACTGGGGTAATGTGTAGGATGACAGTTACAGGGGTAAGGTGTAGGATGACAATAACATGGGTAAGGTGTAGGATGACAGTAACATGGGAAAGGTGTAGGATGACAGTAACATGGGTAAGGTGGAGGATGACAGTTACATGGGTAAGGTGTAGGATGACAGTAACATGGGTAATGTGTAAGATGACAGTAACATGGGTAAGGTTGATGATGCCAGTAACATGGGTAAGGTGTAGGATGACAGTTACATGGGTAAGGTGTAGGATGACAGTAACATGGGTAAGGTGTATGATGACAGTAACATGGGTAAGTTGTAGGATGACAGTAACATATGTAAGGTGTAGGATGACAGTAACATGGGTAAGTTGTAGGATGACAGTAACATGGGTAAGGTGTAGGATGACAGTAACATGGGTAAGTTGTAGGATGACAGTAACATGGGTAAGGTGTAAGATGACAGTAACATGGGTAAGGTTGATGATGACAGTAACATGGGTAAGGTGTAGGATGACAGTTACATGGGTAAGGTGTAGGATGACAGTAACATGGGTAAGGTGGAGGATGACAGTAACATGGGTAAGGTGTATGATGACAGTAACAGGGGTAATGTGTAGGGTGACAGTAACATGGGTAAGGTGTAGGATGACAGTAACATGGGTAAGGTGTAGGATGACAGTAACATGGGTAAGGTGGAGGATTAGCATGAGATTAGTCCCGGATCCCTGCACTGCTATATATATGTTTGGCTTTTGTTTCAATACTCCAATTTGGAACAAATAAAATAAAAATAAATCTTAGCATGCCACCTATATGGAATATTTCCGTAGAAAATAAATGACGTCGGCAAATAATTTATAATAGAAAAAAAAATGCAAAAGTTTCTTTTAATCTGATGATACTTTTTACCTCGACACTTACGGTATGCATTATTTATTCTCGTAATTATTTTGTTTTATTGCCACGTACAACAATACTTTCATTTTTTTGTCACATAGAACATAAATCGTTAAATATTAAAATGCCACGACGCTTAAAGGACCCATCAATGTCGTGACCGTGGTGTACTTTAAACGGCGGCTACATATTATTACACTTCGTTACCTATCTAGCGGGTCATTCATCATACCACCTAGCAATAAACATGTGTTTACTTTAAGCGACAATGAGAACACAATCTACAAAACAGTCATCGTACCAGGCCTGTTTTATACAGCAGCAGTTACATACCTGAGCGATATGTGTTATTAAGGATCAACTTCATTGTACAAATATGTGTTTATATTATATATATATGGATGGTAATTTAAAAATGCAAACTTATTCACGTAAGTGAAGCCGTGATATACGCAGCCTTTTTCAATTTCCTCCATTTGTCACGGTTATCGGAACAAAGACAAAACGAAAACAATAAACATTGTGTTTTAGAAGACGCCTATGCCATATGCACCTCTAACTTTGAACTCTCTTTGTTTAGAAAACACATGCCGTCCCCAATAAGACGACCTTGAGCAAGTCCATTATTATGAAGATCGTGAATAACATTGGTCAACTTTGCCGAACAATATGCAGCAATAGAATAAAAACAATTCAAACTCAAATTAACTAAATTTAATAAACAAAAAGCAAAAAGAGCATCGTTCAAAAGAATCCCCGTAAAACAGAATATTTTACTTCAGAATATGGCGTAATAGTCGGTAATACAAATCCTACATAGGACCGACGAGTTGACTAATTTACATGTAGGAACTGCTAGAGTGGGTTCATGGTCAGGGCAGAATGGCCGAACAGCGTCATTAAGTGTATTTCATAGCGGTTTACTAACATTCGACCAATCAAATTCGGGAACAGATATGGCTGAATATAACTATTGATTAAAATATTTTCGTTCATGATATTTTAGGAAACGAACAAGTAATGGAATTGATATTTGTTTCCATCAGAGGCTGCGCAGTAAAATCTCTAAGCGAGAACATGGCGAGTGCACTGGTACTTCACCGTTAAGTTGTTTACGTCCCAGCCATTCCAATATCTAACAGAAGTAGTGCTTTTTGAAGCATTATGTTACAGATGTATATAAAGCTGAATCACAAAAACCAGTGACTGGCTAGCGAAAGAAACTAATGGGGGATTTGGACACAGAATAAAGAGGCAATGAAAAGATGATTAAAATAGCAGTATGATTTTCTTTAACAAATTATTTCATTATCGAAAAGGACCACATCACATATACTACTTCATTCTGATGAGAGCGAGATCTTAAGAATTTACGGCGATATTATAAATAGGTAGAGTACTGTAGTAAATTAATCAGATTGATACCAATAACACTGGTTCTAAATGAATTGAACTTGATACAGACGTTTTAAAGGGGAGGTCAAGAGGTCACTGTGACATTGCAAGAATGAGTATGTATGGACAAGCACACGTGTGATAATTCCTACCAAGAAGGATGGTTAACTTAATGGTCGCTAATGAAGTTCTCAGACATGCGACGAAGGTTCGGGGTTTACGTCCTGACTTTGACAGGATAGTAAAGAAAATAATGTGTTGTAACGTTTATCATAAGAATTATTACATGAAGCGCTACAACAGTGGTTGACTTGCAGTGACAGAAATATATCTTGGTGTTCACTTGGCTTGGGGAAAATATAGAAAGGAAAACATCACAACACCGAAATTAGATATGACTTTATATTTTATGAGTTGGTGAACGACGACGGATTAACAGATCATCGCTTTGGAGAAGAACTTGTCGATTATGTCATCGTTTAAGTACAAGCTTAACCATGTGTTAAAACAGAGAAAAAAATAGCAAGCTTGCATCAAAAGTAAGATTGTAAAAGACAAACTTTAAATAAAAAACAACAACAGAAAATGCGTTAGAAGGAATTTGGAACACAACAGTGACGCAACACCGACCATATATTATGTAACCGGAACAAACAATAAGGACAGCATTGTTGATATACTCGGGTATCCTAGTATATTATCGACATCAAATTTTGATTGTGATTTTTTTCACATCCGTTTTAAAGCATTGTCATAAATGTCGTAAATTATTAAAAAAAAACAACTACAACATTTACGTTAATTTTTCAAATCAACAATAACTATTTTTCATGGTGAAAAGGCGACACAAATGTAATACTACGAATGCGCAGTTCGTGAAGGGCACGGAATACTGAAGGGCATGGAACACTGAAAGGCCCGGAATACTGAAGGGCATGGAATACTGACGAAGGGCCCGGAATACTGAAGGGCACGGAATACCGGCACGGAACACTGAAGGGCACGGAATACTGAAGGGGGTACGGAATACTGAAGGGCACGGAATACTGGAGGGAACAGAATACTGAAGGGCACGGAATACTAAAGGGCATGGAATACTGAAAGGCCCGGGATACTGAAGGGGATGGAATACTGACGAAGGGCCCGGAATACTGAAGGGCACGGAATACTGGCACGGAACACTGAAGGGCACGGAATACTGAAGGGGGTACGGAATACTGAAGGGCACGGGATACTGCAAGGCCCGGAATACTGAATGGGGTACGGAATACTGAAGGGCACGGAATACTGAAGGGGGCACAGAATACTGAAGGGCACGGAATACTGAAGGGAACAGAATACTGAAGGGCACGGAATACTAAAGGGCATGGAATACTGAAAGGCCCGGAATACTGAAGGGCATGGAATACTGACGAAGGGCCCGGAATACTGAAGGGCACGGAATACTGGCACGGAACACTGAAGGGCACGGAATACTGAAGGGGGTACGGAATACTGAAGGGCACGGAATACTGAAGGGGGCACAGAATACTGAAGGGCACGGAATACTGAAGTGGGCACGGAATACTGAAGGGGGCACGGAATACTGAAGTGGGCACGGAATACTGAAGTGGTCACGGAATACTGAAGGGGGCACGGAATACTGAATGGCACGGAATACTGAAGTGGGCACGGAATACTGAAGTGGTCACGGAATACTGAAGGGGGCACGGAATACTGAAGGGGGCACGGAATACTGAAGGGCACGGAATACTGAAGTGGGCACGGAATACTGAAGGGCACGGAAAACTGAAGGGGGAACGGAATACTGAAGGGGCACGGAATACTGAAGGGCACGGAATACTGAAGGGGGTACGGAATACTGAAGGGGCACGGAATACTGAAGGGCACGGAATACTGAAGGGGCACGGAATACTGAAGGGCACGGAATACCGGCACGGAACACTGAAGGGCACGGAATACTGAAGGGGGCACGGAATACTGAAGGGGGCACGGAATACTGAAGGGCACGAATACATGGCCGATTACGTGTCCGGATGTTCCTGTGTTTGCACCCATATAAGACCCCTGAGCGTTTTATCACCGGCCCAACAAAAGTGATTAATATAATGTAACGTTAATAAAGTTTAATTAAAATAAACGTGTAACATTTCCCTCAAACGAATAGACCCTACTAATGCTATTATACAAGTCCACATTTCGTGTCCCACACGACCTTTCATTGTGTTGTCTCAAACAATACCTGAAGCGATACGTTTACGCTATTAGTTTGTGAGGAAGGGGCGGGGGACAAGTACCTGGAATTTCAGACTGCCTACCTTGTAGATGCAGGTGCATGTCAGTATGTAATGTGTATGTGCTGTTGTATGTCTCCTACGCAGCTCCCACCCCAAAATCGTTGCATAATTTTCAGAGACATCCCTCCCCCTCCTCCCTGCCACTTTAACACTGATATTAAAGGCCAAATATACGCCATGTATACAGATATCGTCATACTTCCGATATGGAAGCGTCACTAGACAGTTTTACAAGAGGATCGATGTATCGATTGTTCTTTATAATTAGCTTTGGAGTGTCTCCTTGGTAAATGGTGCTAAACACGACAGGTCATTTCATCTGTACCTGAACACTTAGACACCAGGATACCAGGATTCACATGTCAATACCGTGCAAACCTGACACTTTTATTAATCGCGTGTCAAAATCAGAAAACGTACCTGCCAATACCAAACGGTTGTCCGTATATGCCACTGATAGTGTTAGCACATCCACGATGACTGATGATACTGTCCCTCTAATATATTTCTCCCATAGTTTTACACTGCATAATCCGACCATATTTCTCCTGTTATTTTACACTGCCTTATCCGACCATTGAAATAACCCATCGGAATGTTTCTTGATAATAAGACAATACCATATATACAACCTTCATAATTGGCATACGGCCGGTCTGGACAGTTTAGCTAAAACTTGCCGTTTCAAGTCTAAACGAAGTTTATTATCCTAGCTACATGTCAGTTATAGTCCTGCCTTGTTTCCACAGGGCTGTTGTCAGAAGTGAAAACACTTACGTGATGAAAACAGAAGTTACTTTTCCTGAGCTTATGACATAATCGTACTATAGCTGCATTGTTTAGCTATCATTTATCACATGTCTTGTATCACGTGTCAAGTATAACGTTTGTAGTATCCAATTTCTTATATCACATGTTTTGTAAAAAAAAAAATACAGTATATATTGTATCTTGGTTCGCGTGTCATGTGTCTTGCATCATATGACTTGTATTTCGTGTCTTTTATATCACGTTGTTTGCATCAAGTTTCTTTTATCGCGTACAATGTATCATGTATCAAATGACATTTACCATGTGTATTGTAACACGTGTCTTTTATCATGTGTATGTATCACGTGTCTTTTATCATGTGTATGTATCACGTGTCTTTTACCATGTGTATTGTATCACGTGTCATTTATCATGTGTATGTATCACGTGTCTTTTATTATGAATATTGTATCACGTGTCTTTTATCATGTGTATTGTATCACGTGTCTTTTATAATGTGTATTGTATCACGTGTCTTTTTTCATGTGTATTATATCAAGTGTCTATTACCATGTGTATTATATCAAGTGTCTATCATCATGAGTATTGTTTCAAGTGTCTTTTATCAAGTGTATTGTATCAAGTGTCTATCACAAGTGTATTGTATCACGTGTCTATTATCAAGTGTATTATATCAAGTGTATTGTATCACGTGTCTTTTATCATGTGTGAATGTATCAAGTGTTTTTTATCATGTGTATTGTATCAAGTGTATTTTACCATGTGTATTGTATCACGTGTCTTTTATCATGTGTATCGTATCAAGTGTCTATTATCAAGTGTATTGTATCACGTGTCTATCATCAAGTGTATTATATCAAGTGTCTATTATCATGTATATTGTATCACGTGTATTTTATCATGTGTGAATGTATCAAGTGTATTTTACCAAGTGTATTGTATCATGTGTATTTTACCATGTGTATTGTATCACGTGTCTTTTATCATGTGTATGTATCATGTGTCTTTTATCATGTGTGAATGTATCACGTGTCTATTATCAAGTGTATTATATCAAGTGTTTATTATCAAATTATTGTATCACGTGTCCTTTATCATGTGTGAATGTATCAAGTGTATTTTACCATGTGTATTGTATCACGTGTTTTTTATCATGTTTATTGTATCAAGTGTCTTTTACCATATGTATTGTATCACGTGTCTTTTGTCATGTGTATTATATCAAGTGTCTATGATCAAGTGTATTGTATCACGTGTCTATTATCAGGTTATATAATGTGTCTATTATCATGTATATTGTATCACGTGTTTTTTTTATCATGTGTATTATATCAAGTGTCGATTATCAAGTGTATTAATTGTATCAAGTGTCTTTTATAATGTGTATTGTATCAAGTGTCTTTTTTAATGTGTATTATATCAAGTGTATATTATCAAGTGTATTGTATCACGTGTATTTTATCATGTGTATTGTATCAAGTGTATTTTACCATGTGTATTGTATCAAGTGTCTTTTACCATGTGTATTATATCAAGTGTATATTATCAAGTGTATTGTATCACGTGTATTTTATCATGTGTATTGTATCAAGTGTATTTTACCTTGTATATTGTATCAAGTGTCTTTTACCATGTGTATGTATCAAGTTTCTTTTATAATGTGTATTGTATCAAGTGTCTTTTACCATGTGTATGTATTAAGTGTCTTTTATAATGTGTATTGTATCACGTGTCTTTTTTCATGTGTATTATATCAATTGTCTATTATCATGTGTATTGTATCAAGTGTCTTTTATCATGTGTGAATGTATCAAGTGTATTTTACCATGTGTATTGTATCACGTGTCTTTTATCGTGTGTATGTATCTCGTGTCTTTTATAATGTGTATTGTATCAAGTGTCTTTTACCATGTGTATTGTATCACGTGTCTTTTATCATGTGTATTATATCAAATGTCTATGATCAAGTGTATTGTATCACGTGTCTATTATCAAGTGTATTATATAACGTGTCTATTATCATGTATATTGTATCACGTGTTTTTTTATCATGTGTATTATATCAAGTGTCGATTATCAAGTGTATTAATTGTATCAAGTGTCTTTTATAATGTGTATTCTATCAAGTGTATTTTACCATGTGTATTGTATCAAGTGTATTTTACCATGTGTATTGTATCAAGTGTCTTTTACAATGTGTATGTATCAAGTTTCTTTTATAATGTGTATTGTATCAAGTGTCTTTTATTATGTGTTTTGTATCAAGTGTCTTTTATCATGTGTATGTATCACGTGTCTTTTATCACGTGTATTGTATCAAGTGTCTTTTACCATGTGTATTGTATCGCGTGTATTGTATCATGTGTATTTTACCATGTGAATTGTATCACGTGTATTTTACCATGTGTATGTATCAAGTGTCTTTTACCATGTGTATGTATCAAGTGTCTTTTACCATGTGTATGTATCAAGTGACTTTTATCAAGTGTATTATATCACGTGTTTTTTATCATGTGTATGTATCACGTGTCATTTATCACGTGTATTGTATCAAGTGCCTTTTACCATGTGTATGTATCAAGTGTCTTTTACTATGTGTATGTATCAAGTGTCTTTTATCAAGTGTATTTTACCATGTGTATTGTATCACGTGTCTATTATCAAGTGTATTATATCAAGTGTATTGTACCATGTGTATTGTATCAAGTGTCTTTTACCATGTGTATGTATCAAGTGTCTTTTACCATGTGTATGTATCAAGTGTCTTTTATCATGTTTATGTATCAAGTGTCTTTTATCATGTTTATGTATCAAGTGACTTTTATCAAGTGTATTATATCAAGTGTATTTTACCATGTGTAATGTATCACGTGTATTTTACCATGTGTATGTATCAAGTGTCTTTTACCATGTGTATTGTATCACGTGTATTTTACCATGTGGATTGTATCACGTGTTTTTTATCATGTGTATTGTATCACGTGTTTTTTATCATGTGTATTGTATCACATGTCTTTTATCATGTGTATTTTATCACGTGTCTTTTACCATATGTATGTATCAAGTGTCTTTTACCATGTGTATTGTATCACGTGTATTTTACCATGTGTATTGTATCACGTGTTTTTTGTATCATGTGTATTGTATCATGTGTATTTTACCATGTGTATCGTATCACGTGTATTTTACCAGGTGTATTGTATCACATGTTTTTTATCACGTGTCTTTTATCACGTGTATTGTATCAAGTGTCTTTTATCATGTGTTTTGTATCAAGTGTCTTTTACCATGTGTATTGTATCACGTGTATTGTATCATGTGTATTTTACCATGTGTTTTGTATCAAGTGTCTTTTATCACGTGTATTGTATCAAGTGTCTTTTATCACGTGTATTGTATGACGTGTCTTTTATCATGTGTTTTGTATCAAGTGTCTTTTATCATGTGTATTGTATCACGTGTCTTTTATCAAGTACCTAGTATGACATGTCACGTAAAACGTGTCTTTTTGGTATTATCTTGTATCTTGTTTCTTTTATCTATTATCCAGTGTGACGGGTCTTGTATCTCTTTTCTTACCTCACACGTCTTTAATCACGTGGTGTACCACGTGTCCTTTATCATTCGTCCTGTATCTCACATTCTCATTGTCTAATATCACACTAATTTAATAACGTATGTGTTATATATCACGTGTCTCGGGTGTCGTGTCTTTCGTCATGTATCCCCGTCTTATATACCATGTGATGTTTCTCACGTTCATTCATCACGTGTCTTGTATCTCGTGTCTTTTATTACGTGTCTCGTGTCGTGTATCTCGCGTGTTTTACAAGGCCTCCCCCAATCGCATCACGTATCTTTCATCTCGCATGATCTTTAATTTAGATTTGTATAATGTGATACTTAAGTGTATGTCTCACATTTAGGATAGATGTCATGTTGGTTTTCACGTACTACATCTACGATTAATCATAATAAAGGTAAACATTGTCTGAAAATGTGTGCTGCATATCACGTACCACCGACTACGTGCTAATCTTGTGTTATGTTTATAAACAACTTTCTGGCTAGGCTGTCACAGGTCAATAAGATTGTTCCTCTCGTTACCAAGTATTGGTAGATAAGCTATGCTGTAAGTACTAACAGGACAATAAAACCAACTGCTTTATATACGAGTTAAGATCTTCTAACGCCTTAATTCTACGCGTCCTTTATAAGTAGTGTTTGCTTCGCTGACTTAAGATTGTCTTAATAATAAACTTTAGTGGGATAGTCTACAATTAAAGATAACATGATAACATCGGATCACGCATATTTGTTTATGTAAGGTATACCGTACCTGAGTATCATTTTTGATTTTTTGAATTATTGTATTTGGACTGTTTCGGGCAAAATACGGTTTTTAATTAGGGTCTGTGTTTGGTAAACTATTGGTTAAAGACAAACAACATGTTAACTTTGTATCTCGTTTCTTTGATCTATTGTCCAGTGTGACGTGTCTTGCATCTCGTATCTTTTGTCTATTGACCTGTGTGACGTGTCTTGTAGCTCGTTTCTATTATATATTGACCAGTGTGACGTGTCTTGTAGCTCGTTTCTATTGTATATTGACCAGTGTGACGTGTCTTGTATCTCTTTCCTTTTATCTGTTGACCAGTGTGACGTGTCTTGTATCTCGTTTCTTTTATCTATTGTCCATTGTGACGTGTCTTGTAGCTCGTTTCTTTTATCTATTGTCCAGTGTGACGTGTCTTGTATCTCGTTTTTTTTTAATCTATTGTCCAGTGTGACGTGTCTTGTATCTCGTTTCTTTTATTTATTGTCCAGTGTGACGTGTCTTGTAGCTCGTTTCTTTTATCTATTGACCAGTTTGACGTGTCTTGTAGCTCGTTTCTTTTATCTATTGACCAGTGTGACTGTCTTGTAGCTCGTTTCTTTTATCTATTGACCAGTGTGACGTGTCTTGTAGCTCGTTTCTTTTATCTATTGTCCAGTGTGACGTGTCTTGTATCTCGTTTTTTTTTATCTATTGTCCAGTGTGATGTGTCTTGTATCTCATTTCTCCGACCAAAACGTCGTTCCATTATTACGTCACTTTAACAAATAAGACAAAAACATTAATAAAGTGCAACGGGCTCGACCATGCCAGTCTCACATTCTCATTGTCTCATATCACCTCACATTCTCATTGTCTCATATCACCTCACATTCTCATTGTCTCATATCACATTTATTTAATAACGTATGTGTTATATATCACGTGTCTCGGGTATCGTGTCTTTCGTCATGTATCCCCGTCTTATATATAATGTGATGTTTCTCACGTTCATTCATCACGTGTCTTGCATCTCGTGTCTTTTATTACGTGTCTCGTGTCGTGTATCTCGCGTGTTTTACACGGCCTCCCCAATCTCTTCACGTATCTTTCATCTCGCATGTCTCGCATCCACAGAGTATGACAAGTGAAAGATATCTTCTGAAATGTTCTTTATTGTGATTCGTATAATGTGATGCTGAAGTACACGTTTCACTATTAGGATAGCTGTCACGTTTAATCATAATAAAGGTAAACATTGTCTGAAAATGTGTGCTGCATATCACGTATCACCGACTACGTGCTAATCTTGTGTTATGTTTATAAACAACAGTCTGGCTAGGCTGTCACAGGTCAATAAGATTGTTCCTCTCGTTACCAAGTATTGGTAGATAAGCTATGCTGTAAGTACTAACAGGACAATAAAACCAACTGCTTTATATACGAGTTAAGATCTTCTAACGCCTTAATTCTACGCGTCCTTTATAAGTAGTGTTTGCTTCGCTGACTTAAGATTGTCTTAATAATAAACTTTAGTGGGATAGTCTACAATTAAAGATAACATGATAACATCGGATCACGCATATTTGTTTATGTAAAGTATATCGTACCTGAGTATCATTTTTGATTTTTTTGAATTATTGTATTTGGACTGTTTCGGGCAAAATACGGTCTTTAATTAGGGGCTGTGTTTGGTAAACTATTGGTTATATAACAGTATACCGTTTTTAACTAGGAGCTGTATCAGGTGAACCTTGAGTTAAAGACAAAACACCATGCTATTTAGTAGCTGTTAAAAGACAAACACCACGCTAACAAGGAGCTGTATTTGGTAAAATTTGAGTTAAAGACAAAACACCACGCTAACAAGGAGCTGTATTTGGTAAACGTTAGACTAAAGACAAAACACCATGCTAATTAGGGGATGTATTCGGTAAAAGTTGGACTAAAGACAAAGCACCGTGCTAATTAGGAGCTGTATTTGGTAAACGTTAGACTAAAGACAAAACACCAAGCTAACAAGGAGCTGTATTTGGTAAACGTTACACTAAAGACAAAACACCATGCTAATTAGGGGCTGTATTCGGTAAACGTTAGACTAAAGACAAAACACCATGCTAATTAGGGGATGTATTCGGTAAAAGTTGGACTAAAGACAAAGCACCGTGCTAATTAGGAGCTGTATTTGGTAAACGTTAGACTAAAGACAAAACACCAAGCTAACAAGGAGCTGTATTTGGTAAACGTTACACTAAAGACAAAACACCATGCTAATTAGGGGCTGTATTCGGTAAACGTTAGACTAAAGACAAAACACCATGCTAATTAGGGGCTGTATTTGGTAAACGTTAGACTAAAGACAAAACACCATGCTAATTAGGAGCTGTATTTGGTAAACGTTAGACTAAAGACAAAACACCATGCTAATAAGGAGCTGTATTTGGTAAACGTTAGACTAAAGACAAAACACCATGCTAATTAGGGGCTGTATTCGGTAAACGTTAGACTAAAGACAAAACACCATGCTAATTAGGGGCTGTATTTGGTAAACGTTAGACTAAAGACAAAACACCATGCTAATTAGGAGCTGTATTTGGTAAACGTTAGACTAAAGACAAAACACCATGCTAATTAGGGGCTGTATTCGGTAAAAGTTGGACTAAAGACAAAACACCATGCTAATTAGTGACTGTATTCGGTAAAAGTTGGACTAAAGACAAAACACCATGCTAATTAGTGACTGTATTCGGTAAAAGTTGGACTAAAGACAAAACACCATGCTAATTAGGGACTGTATTCGGTAAACTTTTAGTTAAAGACAAAACATCATGCATATCATGGGCTGTATTTAATCAACGTTGGGCTTAAGACAAAATATCCTGCTATCTAGGAGCTGTATTTGGTAAACTTTGGATGAAAGTCAAAGTATTTGGCTACAACAGGTTAAGAGGTTGCTAGGGTAGCAGACACGGAGAGGGAGAATGTAATAGGAGGAATGCGTATTGGAGTAGAAGATGCGAGGTCCAGACTGAGGCTAACCACCTTATTCGGCACACCTGTGGAGGACGTCGTAGAAGTGACACAAGTCCCAGGATAAAGAAACCAGTTGATGCTAGAGCTTATGTCTGATGGTTTCGCCACTTTGACGTACTATGTGCGAGACCTATTACGTGTTTCAGAGCAATTACCAGCTTACTGACATTTGATTCACCTTGCTGAACTCGGACAATTGTTTTCCAAGTGTATGGGCTTAATCTGCACCAGTGCATCACCTGCTATAAAGGCTATATCATGGCACTGTAAGAGGAACACATCTTGTGTTTTGAAACACTGAAGGATGTCGTTGCTAAAGGGAATTTTCTACATTACTATGATCAGACTAAGGAACTTCAACACACAGTAGACAGCTCAGATTGAAACTGATGAATTGAAAACCTGATGTCCAAAATATTCTCTAAAATATCTTAGGAAATTAGCAAAAATAAATCAGCTCTTGCACAATTCATTCATCTGCATGTTACTCCATCGATGTAGTGTTGTCTTGTACTGAAATGCCACTTGTCTTTTCGTCCTTCTTGAAATGACGCATCATTTGAGGAAGTACCCAAGTTTTCCTCGTATGCCCCAAGCTAATCCCAGCATCTTCCGAAGTCTGATGGTGAACTCTCAACAGTCCTATACATGATATTGTATATCAGTTGACCATATGCATGGTCCTGATCCTGTGCTTATTTCCCCTCGCCCCTTTAAGCTTTGACTCCCAATTCTCAATCTGGAGCTTTGATTCCTTAGGACTGACAAGCCCAACACGCACCCTTTCTGCTAGCAGCAGTGTATGCCTCCTAATGTGTTCCTTAAATTCGTCCCGTGCGCATTCTATTCTAATAGTCTCCTTTACACCAACATCATTGCTATGTATTGGGATTTGTTTCCCGTTTGTAAACACATTTGTCAGCCTATTGTTATCTAAAGAGATGGCTTATACTAGTTTACCTTATCTCTCCCGTACCTGATGGAAACCTATTTTCTGTCCTGCAGGCATCATCTACTTTCCTCCGTTTCATTTTTTTTAACAAATCTTTATTCCAATACTCAATGATGCAGGGCAACACATCGATCATCCTGTCGATACTACCAGTACCCTATCGATTTTCTTATCAAGGCGCTGTTATGCCCCTTTGATGGTCACCTGACCCTCCCGCTCCTTGTTTGTCCACGGACTGCCCGTTCCTCCACATCCCGGTCTGGCATCATTGCATTTACTCTCAGAACACTATCTTTGTGCTGGCCTTTTTTCCATTTCTGTCTTATTTTGTTTAAAGAAACTCCCAAGACATGAGTTCTTTTCAGAAATTATTTATTTAAGCTATAGTCACTTCACCATAGCCTAGTAACTCTAAACAATATATCCTCAATATTAAACCGTAGCCGAGCGATTCTCAGCATAATACGACAGTCTGGCAATTTACAACATTTCAGTAAAAACATCCGAGTCATCCTGTACAATAGCCTTATCCAATAGCTTCTCGGGCGTAATTATGGCTTTGCACTTGCTTCCCGTCATCGAGTTCCTGGTGACCCCGCCGACCGCATTCTTAGACCGCCTCCCATGTACGCCTACTATGTATCCCTCGGAAAATGTATAGATTGTTTGCAAAACAGATGCAGGTATTTTACGTTCGTTTTATTTCTGATTATGTCATAATTGCAGAAACGTGGAGTTTTGTACAATTTCGATCACAAACAGATGTAGATATCTTACCACACATGATAACTTGTGTGAGTTTAACAGGCGATCATAGAATTATCGTATCACTGTTTACTGACACGAGACTCGACAATACCTAAGTATTAAACACATCCTAATGACAAAAAAACCCACTAAGGTTTATGGCATCAACACTTAAGTCGTTTGTAGACATTATACCATTTAAATAAACACCATAATTTAACCAGCAAAATAATCTATGTTCTACAGGTGCTCCAGTGTATGTTATTGTTTTGACTCGTATTTTGTATTTTTGGTATTTGTATAATGGAATGTGTTGGAGAATGCTCTTCTAAATTGAAATAATTAATGCATGTTGTTTTTTTGTATGACAAATAAAATATGTTTACATCAAAACTGTATTTTTAATTATACTTAGTACCCAGTGACTTCCCTGAAGGCCCAAGTAATGACATACATGATTCTTAAAATCGACGTATCTATATACACTGTCCGAAAGGCTTCCCTTGTCTTCGTAACATTTTTTTTTTTTTTTTTTTTTTTATCTTAAACATTACCGTAGTGTTTGCACATGAAGAATGACAAGGAGTGCATGGCTTGTGTACGTTCAATGATCCTTACCGCGCCAGCATGTACTCGGCGACCCCTTGTTTTTCATCATGTGGGTAGATGCATGTGGCTATTGTTGCTGGGAAAGCTGAAGTTAAGGACCAATTGGCGGAACAGCCGCACCATTGTGTGTGCGTTTTCTTTTTCAAATTAAAACCGTTATCTAATCGTGTTGACTTAAACGCGACAATTTCTTGCTTTCAATTAACCCAACAAAGCCCAGTAGGGTCGAGTTGTTTTATCGTCAATGCTTTATTGATATTTTGAACTGAACGGCCGGATAACGAACCACTCGGAACGAAACAATGACAAACATCCGTTGTGTAACCGGTCCGATGACAAAAATATAAAGGAAGAACTATTTTTAACTCGTAACCTAAAACAGGTCAGATTGAATGGATATCTTTATTTATAAATCTGTTTTGAACCGTGACAAACATTTCGGTAAGCTGTCCTTTTTGTGAAGCCTCAAAATAGATTGAAGGACATTTGAATATTAGTGTAGCGATCACGTAACCCGCAATTAAGTTATATACAATCCTATATATAGATCAGTGTACACGATAAATTATATACAATCCTATATATAGATCAGTGTACACGATACGAAGGTAGGTCAATACAGACTTCGCTGTACACGATACGAAGGTAGGTCAATAAAGATTTCGCTCTACACGTTTTTGCCAACTACATCTTGCAATATAGACAATGTAGACGTTCGCGGTACCGTTAAGTGCCATTGTTTAGTTTTACATACAATACCGTATCTATAGTCGGACTGGAAGACTCCTACTGGAGCTGTAAACATTCGTCAGTATATTATTGTAAATGGACGTCGTGGCTCTGTGAATATTTCTGTCTATACACGGACGACCAGGTGTGTCAATATTGTCAAATTATAATGCCGAGTTTTCCCGAGGAAACCCGATTGTAGTGCCAATCTCGAAGAACATCGTGCTGGTGGATTGATAAAGCTCTCCCCGATATCATATTATAGCATACACATATTAGCGATATGACAATATCATACAATCATTCGCCGACCTATTTCCAAGGACGGTTCGCAGTTACATTGTTTATTTACCACTCGTCTTATACGATTTTAGATGTTCAATAAATGGTTACCCGTGATTAAAGAACAAAGAATATGTTCATTAACAAACAATTGCAAGAGTAACGAGAAGGAAATAGCACGCACGCAACGGGATGATCACTAGGACGATAATAAGACATGGGCCTTGGCCTGTTGTCAACACAATGTCGAGGACACACCAACATATATCATACTGTTACACATAAACAACACATATACACCGTTTCCTCCGAAGTCTGCATGCAGTTCGGTTCTGATGACCAAGTACACATGGAAACATTCCAGTGAGTAACACTAGATACAGGACATACACGGATGATATTGCGGCTAACGTGTTCTCCAAGGACAAACGTCAATTCCGTTTACACGCGCTTCCCGCCAGTAGGTCTTGTTAGGCGCAGAGATACATCCAATTACTTTTTAATATCTCCTCTAATATCTAAGGGCTATCGTCAGAGTCAGAGAATGTTCGCACTGGACAAGTTTCAAGTTTCTTTATTTACCAAATGCAATACAGCATATATAAGTTATACAATGACATAACACATGATTCATAATAAAGTACAATATACAAGATGTCGGATGATAATTCCTTTTTCACATTTAACATATATGTTTTACTGCCACACAAGGGCTTATGGCAGTGGCAGTGGCAGTTATAGACACTTGGATGTAGATAATAATATTGTTTTAAGTCTGTATTTCTGAACTCATTGTAAGCTGGACAAAGTAGTATAAAAGGCATCGCATCTTCTACATCAGTTTTGTTAGAGACAGTACATATTCTTTGGCTTCTTGTGACGGCATTGTACCGTCCTGACTCAATAATAAGAGAGTGTGTTTGCATGCGATGTTTATTCAGTGATTGTCTGATACTAAAAGTTAAGGGCTTTGTTAAGTAAAATTGAATTTAAAAGTTATCGACGAGATGTTTATATAAGTCACATTTAGAAGATTTATCAAATTCACTACGCAGTTCTTGAATAAATACATCATGCAAGCTCTGAGAATACAATTCCAAAATTATGCTTTTCATTTTGTACATTTTTGGCGATCCAAATATGATTTAAACCAATTCTACATATGTAATTTTTAACTTGATAAATCCAGTTCAATTTACAATTTGGCTTTCTGATATTTTAACTCAAAAAAGCATCATAACATGATTTAAAAAAACAACAACAATAATTTGTTTTTATCAACTTTAACCAATATTTCATAATATTTATTTTACGCTGTACATGTAATGAGTATCTGCCCGTCTCGATATTTTCGGTGCTGGATAATGACCGCACACCTCACAAACATAATTAAGTATACATGTTACATATGTGTCAAATAGTGATATCTTACTTTCAGCATTAAGCATATAATCCTTAATTCTATTCTTCAAAAGATGATAAGCATCCTTCCTTGAAATGCTAAAGTATTCTGAGCCACCGTAAACCTTCCGTTATAATTAAAGACTAATCCTAAATAACACAAGAGGCCAAATGGGCCTGAATCGCTCACCTGGTATTAATCTCACAAATAATCTTTAAAGTGGACTAAAATACAGCTACAGGCAGAATATCAGTGTTTGACTCATAAGAACATATTAAAGGTTTAACCATATGACGCCTGTGACCTTGAATGTCGAACAAGGACATAAGGTTGAGCAGAGTTTATAGTCGTCCAACCAAGCATGCTTCTGGCAAAATATCATTACCCTGGACCTTTTGGTTATACAGAACAAGTCTTTTAAAGATTTAAACATATATTGACCACTGTGACCTTGCATATGGGCGAAGGTCATTCATTTGAACAAACCTGGTAGTCCTTAATCCCAGCATGTTAATGGCCAAATGTCATCACCCTTAGCCTTTTGCTTATTGAGAAGAGGTAGTTTATAAAGGTTTTAAACATATTAGACCCCTGTGACCTTTAATATATGTCGAGGTCATTCGTTTGAATAAACTTGGTAGTCCTTCATCCTAGCATGCTACTGGCCAAACAGCATCATCCTAGGACTTTTGGTTATTGAAAAGATGTTGTTTAAAGGTTTTAAACATATTTAACCATTGTGACCTAGAATAATTGTCATTCATTTTAACAAATTTGGTAGCGCTTCATCCCACAATGCTACAGGCTAAATATTACAACCCTCAGCCTCTTGGTTATAGAGAAGTAGTTTTGAAGGTTTTAAACATATTTGACCCCTGTGACCTTGAAAATGGGTGAAGGTTATTTGTTTGAATAAATTTGGTAGCCCTTCATTTCAGCATGTTACTTGCCAAATATCATCACCCTAGGCCTTTTGGTTATTCAGAAGAAGTCGTTTAAAGATTTTAACATATTTGACCCATGTGACATTGAAAATGGGTGAAAGTCATTTGTTTTAACAAACTTGATAGCTCTTCATCCCAGCATGTCACTGACCAAATAGCAGCACCCTAGGCCTCTTAGTTCTTCAGAAGAAGTCGTTCAAAGATTTTAACATATTTGACCCCTGTGACCTTGAAAATGGATGAAGGTCATTCATTTGAAAAAACTTGGTAGCTCTTGATTCCAGGATACTACTGGCCAAATATCATCATCCAAGGCTGTTTGGTTATTGAGAAGAAGTTGTTTTAAAGGTTTTAAAGATATTTGACCCCTGTGACCTTGGAAATGGGAGAAGGTCATTTGTTTGAACAAACTTGGTAGCCCTTTATCCCAGCATGTTACTGGCCAAATATCATCACCCTAGGCCTCTTAGTTCTTCAGAAGAGGTCGTTTAAAGATTTTAAAATATTTGACCCCTATGACCTTGGAAATGGATGAAGGTCATTCATTTGAACAAACTTAGTAGCCCTTGATTCCAGGATGCTACTGGCCAAATATCATCATCCTAGGCCTTTTGGCTACTGAAAAGAAGTTGTTTAAGTAAAAAGTTGACGCCGGACAGGCGGACGACGGACGGACGACGGACGCCGCACCCTAGCATAACCTCACTTGCCCTTCGGGCAGGTGAGCTAAAAACTGGTCTACGACTTCTATGGTCCTTTCATTCAATTTCCAAATTTCCTTAGGTAATATCCGTTTGCTTTTTCTGAAAACAACTATTTTGTTTGTTTTTCAGTATTAACCGTTAATCTCCATTTATAAGTAGTATAAGCTTGCAAACAATCTACAAACAACTATCATATTTTGAAGATCGTTAATATCTTCTGCAAATAAATCTGTATCATCAGCATACATTATAAGAAATACATTTAATAGTTGTAATTGATAACTCTGTCAATTAGAATTAATAAGTACGCTTCCATATCATTAATCAAATTACGGATGACCCGACAAAGCGCAGGTGTACCGTGCAAGTAGATATATGATAATGAGCTAAAGAACATATTTCACGAACGTTTACCTCTTCATGTTGTTGTTGTTGTTGTTACGGGTTTTTCGTCTTCCTTCACTGACGAAGTCTGTGTTCGGTCGACGTGAGGGGGTAAGTTTCCGCTTACCAGGGCCTCTAAGATTCAAAATATCCTACCCATCCAGGCCACGCTCCAAGGTCGGACAGCTCCCCAGATGCTGGCGCAGCGGCTGTGATCCACGGGACGACGTCCGTAGTGTAGCCCCCGCTGTCCTCCTGTGGTAACCTCTTCAGATGCAATAGTATATCATTAGATGGACACTCTAGAACATCCCGTAATACAGTACATATATATACTGTTACACCTGCTTACCTGTTCAGGTGTAACATTATATATATATGTACTGTATTGTGGGATTTTCTAGAGTGTCCAGCTATTGCTGATGCCTACCTTTTATATACATTCTCAAAAGAAACCTATCCCGTTCAAAGAGAGGGTAAAACGATGACACTTTAGATTGTTATGCATGTTCTAGTGACATGTACATATTTCTGAATACTTATACTGCTTTAATTATTCGTAGAATTAGCATCAATAGGTGTTTTTATGATGTATGAACCTGGAAGGTGTCAAATGGAACCGACTCTTATATCTGAGACCCAAACGAGCCGTCTGTTTCTGTTGCGTATGGTTGTTTGTTACATATTTACAACCCTGTTGGTTGATCCAAGGAGCTATGTCTTTTCTGATGTCACATGGTTACGTGGCGTTTACTTTAAATTATGTAAGCCGTCTCTTTCTCTTTTTACAACCCTGTCAGGTGTCTCAACATGGTTGCGTTTTACAACCCTGCAAGGGTCTCAACATGGTTGCGTTTCGATCCGGCATGGTGTCTCCTGAACCATTTGCCACATAACTGGTTGTTTCTATTGACGATGCCGTGTTCATTCATCATATATACAAAATCCGAGTCCCGTGTATAGACCGGAAGTATCGTAAACCCAGTTCTTGAAATCGAGCGACATGACAGATGCGATAAAAGTTACGAGTTTCATTCATGAAAATGTTGTTGATCGTTATCAGATTTACGGGAGGGGATTGCCGTAGCGTGGCGCTGTTGATGACTGAGGACCCGAACGACGTTTAGCGTGACTGACGTAGTAGACGTCTGTAATAATCGGCTGTCAGTCCGTCCACGATACGCATCTTTCTCATTAATTTATTATCATAAAACTTGGCGTCATTTAAAGGTAACGTTCACATGTTCGTGTTGCTACCAAATTTGAATGGGAAACATGACGGGCAAGTGTTAAACGATACGCGATTCCTACTTAACATTGGAGCCATGCGTGGCACATAAAACGTTCAGCATTATGATCCAACTTCTATTTTATAAACCTTGTTTTGTTGATCCACTTGTAACTTGAGATTTTTCAATTGTATAACATTTAAATGTTTATTGCTTCTTATTGTCTCTGCGAAATTGCACCGACCTAAATTTGGGAAATTGGTTCGTCCGAGTTTCTTTTGGCCCTGACACCAGACTTAGACATTTTGACTGATGGCCCACTATCAGTAACTATCAGTCAAAATGTCAAAGTCTGGTGTCAGGGCCAAAGGAAACTCGTGCTAAAATCCGTCTTCTTTATGCTGCTGCAGTTGAGTGTAAAAATATGTCGGTAGAATACTTCAGACTTGTGTCCATGGGTGATCAAGGATGTAGTTCTAAATAACATCGGCAAGATCATTTGCTGAGTTCGACATCGCAGTGATAATGTCCTTTTATTTACGGACATGGAATATGGGTTAATATAAGGTACAGGGACAGGGTCCTTTGGTGGTCAAGGATATAGTTCAATAATGCAAAGTCATAGTTCGATGTCACAGCGACAAGGTCCTTTACTGATCAGAGACATAGTTCGATGTCACAGCGACAAAGTCCTTTGGTGATCAGGGATATAGTTCGATATCACAGCGATAAGGTCCTTTGCTGATCAGTGATATAGTTCGATGTCACAGCGACAAGGTCCTTTACTGATCAGGGTCATAGTTCGATGTCACAGCGACAAGGTCCTTTAATGATCAGGGACATAGTTCGATGTCACAGCGACAAGGTCCTTTACTGCTCAGGGACATAGTTCGATGTCACAGCGACAAGGTCCTTTAATGATCAGGGACATAGTTCGATGTCACAGCGACAAGGTCCTTTACTGATCAGGGATATAGTTCGATGTCACAGCGACAGGGTCCTTGACATGAATTGGTGGCTTCTCGGGCTTGTACTCTCATATTATTACGATGTAATATTCAATACTTGATTCTTATTTATTTTGTGCTTTGTAGACAAAGGGCTTACTCGATAAGCTGCTGATTTATTCGATGATGACAAGACATGGAAGGCCTCTGAACAGCTTGGATCCGCCACTGTTTTTTTGTGGTGGTGCTGATAAAAATTTGTCTACGAAGTACTTAAATAATTCAATGTTACTGTCAATCACTAAATCAAAATTGTCTTTTTCTTTGATCAAATCAAGCATTGATTATGTCTCTCTAGGCACGCCTAGTTTTGTTTTTAGTCATTGAGTAATTGATTACTTTAATTCATCTACTTTTAGCCCCCCCCCCCCCCCCCCCCCCCCCCCCTAATAACCGCATTGTTTAACAACGAAACCTAAGCTATAAACTGCTTCATCTCCTCCAGAGAACCTGCAAATGCAACATTGAACAGCTTCGCTTTACAACTTAATTGTGAATCGTTGTGAAACATTAGCGGTTTCTGAGTGTCTGGACAAGTTTATAGCTAACAAACACTAACTCCTGTGTATCTGTACATATAAACCGGTCGTGAGGGGGCGGAAAACATCACGTTTTCGTTACTGTTTAGTTCCAAATTAAAGATATCTTCTTTCCTCCTGCAGTGTGTCTGTTTTTACAGCTTGCTGAATACCAACAGGTATTGTTCCTTTTCTGTAGCAAGACGCAGTCGTCCCTGACGAGTCATCAGTTGAAGATTTATCACGATTCCCCTGTTGGGCTGAAGGTGGGTTTGTCTCTTCTCAAAAACAAACATACATCATTTAGCCCTAGATATACCACACTTAATTCACTTATCACAATCTGGTATTGGGCAGTCTTTTTCACGATGTATGTATTACTATCCAAGAATCCCCGTTTTGCCCACCCACCCGAATTCATTTATTTATTATATGGAAAATGAAGGATGCCACATACGAAATGAAATCAACTTTGCGATTGTTTAATATTTTTTTTTTTAATAGCTTGACCCTTTCCCTATCCTATAATGCCCTTCTGTCAGCCCCAATAAGGAAAACCACCTTCATATATATATTCTATATAATCCACCAGTTTAGAAGTATGTCCCCTTGTCAAGCTTTGACAAGTCAAACCTTGATACCTTCATTTATATATACAGCCTGTTATTAAATGTTGTCGTTAACTCAATAAACCTAATTGACATTAACACTGTCTCCCTAAGTTGACTGTTCTACAGTCTATTAACATATTAAGGACAATGTTACCTATTATAGCTCCTATTATGTATATTTTGAATTTAACAAAATCCATATGTCTCCCACATTATGTTTGCTCATTAGGGCTTTCTAATTATGTTTTTTTTAATCGGAAAAAAATATTTATGATATCCAAACAGAAAAAAAGGTTCAATGTTTGGCTATAATTATTGATTATTTGGTATCAAATTAATACAGTGTATTTGTATGCTGAAAACTTCAAATGTTGAGTGTACAACATAGCTAGAGAACTGACTCATAGAGATTAGGACCCGATCACATGTTCACTTATTTTTGAAAAAGTGGTAATCCATCTAGAAACATGTAGAGTGCACACACGTCTGTCACTTACTGAGAGCCAGTCTGTCCAAGTGCTCAGCTCATGTACCATAGTGATGGTAATTAGCACCCTCTTCATCATCAATAGTCACCTAGAAATCATTGCACTGTAACAGTACCTAAGTGATGGCAATTCGCACCCTCCTCATCGTCAATAGTCACCTAGAAATCATTGCACTGTAACAGTACCTAAATGACGGTAATTAGCACCCTCTTCATCGTCAATAGTAATTTAATATCCTCAGCTAGAAATCATTGCACTGTAACAGTACCTAAGTGATGGCAATTAGCACCCTCCTCATCGTCAATAGTAATTTAATATCCTCACCTAGAAATCATTGCACTGTACCAGTACCTAAGTGACGGTAATTAGCACCCTCCTCATCGTCAATAGTAATTTAATATACTCAGCTAGAAATCATTGCACTGTAACAGTACCTAAGTGATGGCAATTAGCACCCTCCTCATCGTCAATAGTCACCTAGAAATCATTGCACTGTAACAGTACCTAAGTGATGGTAATTAGCACCCTCTTCATCATCAATAGTAATTTAATATCCTCACCTAGAAATCATTGCACTGTAACAGTACCTAAATGACGGTAATTAGCACCCTCTTCATCGTCAAAAGTAATTTAATATCCTCAGCTAGAAATCATTGCACTGTAACAGTACCTAAGTGACGGTAATTAGCTCCCTCTTCATCGTCAATAGTAATTTAATATACTCGCCTAGAAATCATTGCACTGTAACAGTACCTAAGTGATGGTAATTAGCACCCTCTTCATCGTCAATAGTAATTTAATATCCTCACCTAGAAATCATTGCACTGTAACAGTACCTAAGTGACGGTAACTAGCACCCTCTTCATCGTCAATAGTAATTTAATATACTCAGCTAGAAAATCATTGTACTGTAACAGTACCTAAGTGACGGTAACTAGCACCCTCTTCATCGTCAATAGTAATTTAATATACTCACCTAGAAATCATTGCACTGTAACAGTACCTAAGTGACGGTAATTAGCACCCTCTTCATCGTCAATAGAAATTTAATATCCTCACCTAGAAATCATTGCACTGTAACAGTACCTAAGTGATGGTTGTATTTTTTTGTCTGTTTAGGACATTGTTTTTGTGACAGTGGAGGAGGCTTGTTTACTGATTTCTGTGACAGTGGGGTAGGTTTGTGTACTGTTTTCTGTGGTAGTGGAGGAGGCTTGTGTACTGTTTTCTGTGACAGTGGGGGAGGCTTGTGTACTGTTTTCTGTGAAAGTGGGGTAGGCTTGTGTACTGTTTTCTGTGACAGTGGGGTAGGCTTGTGTACTGATTTCTGTGGTAGTGGAGGAGGGTTGTGTACTGTTTTCTGTGACTGTGGGGTAGGCTTGTGTACTGTTTTCTGTGGTAGTGGAGGAGGCTTGTGTACTGTTTTCAGTGACAGTGGAGTAGGCTTGTGTACTGTTTTCTGTGACTGTGGGGTAGGCTTGTGTACTGTTTTCTATGGTAGTGGAGGAGGCTTGTGTACTGTTTTCTGTGACAGTGGAGTAGGCTTGTGTACTGTTTTCTGTGGTAGTGGAGGAGGCTTGTGTACTGTTTTCTGTGACAGTGGGGTAGGCTTGTGTACTGATTTCTGTGACAGTGGAGGAGGCTTGTGTACCGTTTTCTGTGGTAGTGGAGGAGGCTTGTGTACTGTTTTCTGTGACAGTGGAGGAGGATTGTGTACTGTTTTCTGTGACAATGGGGTAGGCTTGTGACCGTTTTTCTGTGACAGTGGGGTATGCTTGTGTACTGTTTTCTTTGACTGTGGGGTAGGCTTGTGTACTGTTTTCTGTGACAGTGGGGTAGGTTTGTGTACTGATTTCTGTGACTGTGGGGTGGCCTTGTGTACTGTTTTCTGTGACAGTGGAGGAGGCTTGTGTACTGTTTTCTGTGACTGTGGGGTAGGTTTGTGTACTGTGTTCTGTGGTAGTGGAGTAGGCTTGTGTACTGTTTTCTGTGACTGTGGGGTAGGCTTGTGTACTGTTTTCTGTGGTAGTGGAGGAGGCTTGTGTACTGTTTTCAGTGGCAGTGGGGTAGGCTTGTGTACTGTTTTCTGTGACCGTGGGGTAGGCTTGTGTACTGTTTTCTGTGACAGTGGAGGAGGCTTGTGTACTGTTTTCTGTGGTAGTGGAGGAGGCTTGTGTACTGTTTTCAGTGGCAGTGGGGTAGGCTTGTGTACTGTTTTCTGTGACAGTGGGGTGGCCTTGTGTACTGATTTCTGTGACTGTGTAGTAGGCTTGTGTACTGTCAGTGACTGTGGTACAATGGTAATGTTTGGTACTCATCAGTCCTGCGTCTGTGACTGTTATGGCTTTTTCAAGTCACACAGCACAGTAAGACCTGGTACTTTGGTGCGTGACTGTTTTTTGTGACTTAGGTGTTAAGGGTCCAGTACTAATTTTTGTGACTATGGTATTGTTTGAGAGTACAGTTGGGTCCAGTACTTATTGGTGTGACTATGATGCTGTTTGAGAGTACAGTAGGGTCCAGTTTTTAGAGTACAGTATAGGTTCAGTACTAATTTGTGTGACTATGGTATTGTTTGAGAGTACAGTAGGGTCCAGTACTAATTTGTGTGACTATGGTGTTGTTTGAGAGTACAGTATGGTCCAGTAATTATTTGTGTGACAATGGTGTTGTTTGAGAGTACTGTCAGTAGGGTCCAGAACTAATTTGTGTGACTATAGTTTTGTTTGAGAGTACAGTAGGGTCCAGTACTAGTTTGTGTGACTATAGTATTGTTTGTGAGTACAGTAGGGTCCAGTACTCATTTGTGTCACTATAGTATTGTTTGAGAGTACAGTAGGGTACAGTACTTATTTGTGTGACTATAGTATTGTTTGAGAGTACAGTAGGGTACAGTACTTATTTGTGTGACTATAGTATTGTTTGAGAGGACAGTAGGGTCAAGTACTTATTTGTGTGACCATGGTGTTGTTTGAGAGTACAGTAGGGTCAAGTACTTATTTGTATGACCATGGTGTTGTTTGAGAGTACAGTAGAGTCCAGTACTAATTTGTGTGACTATAGTATTGTTTGAGAGGACAGTAGGGTCAAGTACTTATTTGTGTGACTATGGTGTAGTTTGAGAGTACAGTAGGGTCCAGTACTAATGTGTGTGACTATGGTGTTGTTTGAGAGTACAGAAGGGTCCAGTACTAATTTGTGTGACTATAGTATTGTTTGAGAGTACAGTAGGGTCAAGTACTTATTTGTATGACCATGGTGTTGTTTGAGAGTACAGTAGAGTCCAGTACCAATTTGTGTGACTATGGTATTGTTCGCGAGTACAGTAGGGTCCAGGACTAGTTTGTGTGACTATAGTATTGTTAGAGAGGACAGTAGGGTCCAATACTTATTTGTGTGACTATAGTATTGTTTGAGAGTACAGTAGGGTCCAGTACTCATTTGTGTGACTATAGTATTGTTTGAGAGTACAGTAGGGTCAAGTACTTATTTGTATGACCATGGTGTTGTTTGAGAGTACAGTAGGGTCCAGTAACAATTTGTGTGACTATGGTATTGTTTGAGAGAACAGTAGGGTCCAGTACTTATTTGTGTGACTATTGTATTGTTTGAGAGTACAGTAGGGGCCAGTTCTTATTTGTGTAACCATGGTGTTGTTTGAGAGTACAGTAGGGTCCAGTACTAGTTTGTGTGACTATAGTATTGTTAGAGAGTACAGTAGGGTCCAATACTTATTTGTGTGACTATGGTATTGTTTGAGAGTACAGTAGGGTCCAGTACTAGATTGTGTGACTATAGTATTGTTAGAGAGTACAGTAGGGTCCAATACTTATTTGTGTGACTATGGTATTGTTTGGGAGTACAGTAGGGTCCAGTACTTATTTGTGTGACTATGGTGTTGTTTGAGAGTACAGTCGGGTCCCGTACTAATTTGTGTGGCTATAGTATTGTTTGAGAGTACAGTAGGGTCCAGTACTAGTTTGTGTGACTATTGTATTGTTAGAGAGTACAGTAGGGTCCAATACTAATTTGTGTGACTATGGTA
>NW_018407210.1:502129-567207 GCF_002113885.1 Mizuhopecten yessoensis | reverse complement strand
TCCAGTACTAATGTGTGTGACTATGGTGTTGTTTGAGAGTACAGTTGGGTCCAGTTTTGAGAGTACAGTATACGGTAGGGTCCAGTACTAATTTTTGTGACTATGGTATACTTACTAGGATGAATATGGTATATTTGAGCATCAGATTATGTAACAGACATTTAGCCTTAGTCATGGCACCAGGCTTATTCATCTTGTAAACAACTCTGTATTTTTTTGTATTATTAAGTGAAGACATCCTGTTTAGTCAGACACTTTTTAGTCCGATATCCCGGATGGTTTTACTGGTAATCAAGTGTTCCAAACAATGGTTTCCTGCTTTGCACGTGGAACTTGTCATAATGAACACAAATGTATTCATATTCAGAGATACCCTGGCATGTTAAGGATGGTATTTAGAAAAAGAAACAAGAGCAGCAAAATACCTATTTCACTTGGAAATAACAATTTCCACTTTATTGATATAATTTTAAGCAGAAAGGTCAATGTCAAATGATACCAAAAGTTAGGCTCACCTGTAATGAAAATGATGCATATGACAGTATATTGACGCCAGGTAAAATCATATACATGTTCTCACAAAAATATGTTGTCTATCAAAACAAATGTGAAAGCATACTTTATACACAAAAGCACAATTGCCCACAATAAAGTCTGTGCTACCCACGTGTCGTTAACACAACAACAGTAAAATATAGCCAGACTACGCTTAACTTACATATATGTACTTTTACTGTAGGTACTGTATGGTACTATAGGTAAGTGTGTTTAATTTTACTGAATATGTGTGATACATGTATTATACTTACGTATATTTAAGTTTTTAAGTACCTGATTATGAACCAATGTCACAGATGTTACTGATAAGCTATGGAACTCTTATTAAGTGTTTCCATTGGACTGCTGCACTGCTGATGTTAAGGGAGGATCTAAAGTAAATTTTGCCTTAACATCAATAAGTCTTTTCTAAGGAAAGTTTTAAGTTACGGAATACACTGGGGGCTTATTTGCAATAAAATGCCATAATTTATAATTAAGTTTGAGCATAAAAACCTTCTTTTTTTTCCCCTCTTACATCTTTATTAGGACTTAATCTTTATTAGGACTTACATCTTTATTAGGACATGTTTCTAGGATACTTACATTGGTCCTACTCATAACAAAAAGGGTATTGTACAAATTACCAGCAGTTTCATATATATCTTACATTAAATCATGACAGTCATGATAATTCATGGAGTTTTTACTGGTACATTACATCAATCTTAATACACAAAATAATGATAAAAGATAATGAAAACAAAATAAGTTCATACTGTAGCCCAAAAGATAACTTAAACATATGCATAAGAATTAAAAGTTTTCAAGACCTATGTACAGTGGAACCTTATAGAATTGTGTGGTTTATTTAACCCAATTTCTACTTAGAATTGGAATTACTTATCAAACGTTTCTAAATTCTTGTTGCATCAATTACAAAAAGTTATTTAAAATTTTGTTTAGTAACCTAACTGCCCCGATCCACAAGGTTCCACTGTACACAGTGACTTCACAGTTTATGTCCTTCTAAACTTGGTATCGGCTGTAGAACTGTGGTAACAACATTTTACCAAACTTTAATTCCAACACCAGATAAATGCTTCTTCCACAAACTGGTAGACAAGTAAATTTGTATAAACATCAGTACACCAACAATCTAGCGTAGCTGTCTGACACCATTACCTAAACAAAACCAAACACACAGAAACCATCTCACCACTTCTGTCCCCACAATAAATGCATAAACTAAAAACTTAAATCAAAGTCTGCTTGAAATTATTACTTATTACTGATCTTTTATTTGGCAGGTGCTCTAATTATAACCAACTAATCAGGTAAGTATGTTAAACTTAAAAGAAAGGTTTTCATAAAATTGGAATGTTTTTTTAACTTCTAAATCCATATTGCATAATGTTACCAGGATAATACCGTCAAACATCAAGGAAAGGCGACCAGACTTTAGCCGAGTTATGAGCAGGTTTTCTAGGTTTTAACAACATCTGAGCTCTGAGCACAGTTGTTCCCACGTGGTATATTACATCATTATAAACATACATACATACCGTTACATGTAATTAAATATTCATGACAGTAGATCTACATAATTATATACAAATTTTATATACATTAATTTCCTTAAGTCGTGACCTTAGAACATGACAAATTATCTACAACAAACATTTTTCCAAGATATCCTTAAAATGTCAGTAATCTGGATAACACTTTGTGCAAAGCAAATTTAGGAAATACCGCCCAGGAACGTTGTAACAACATTAAATTGTACCTACAACGCAGGTACACTGTATCTCAAATACACCTCAGTAAAGTCATCGTGTGGGGTTTAGGGGCTTGGGAGCTGCAGACAGAAAAATCTCAACCTAACCGTCAGATATTTCAGGTTTAGCACTAGGCTTTGCCCAGTGCTGAACTACAAAAACCTTATCCAGAAGGTTGAGATTTCTAAATTTGTATCATACAGGAGTAATGATTTTTCACTTTCAAAATGTAAACCTAACTTGTAATGGTGAACCCAAGGCACCATTTCATTATTAATGGTGCTGAAATATGTGACAAAATTGGTGACGTTACCCTTGTCACACAGCAGTAAGTGATAACACAATGGCTACCTTTTCAGAATAACAGTGTGTTTCAGCTGTCTTTCCCTACGAAGGTAAAGACAGGTCTCTCTTTTTCCTAGCAAAAGTGGGAATGCATCTGTAAAGTGTGGCAGAAAATATTTTTCTAGTGGTTCATCAATTTCGCATCGAAGGAGAAACAAGGAACGAAAACTGCTGATATTAATTAATCTGATGGTTAAGAAACTGTTTTTAGGTAAGGTGATGATGCTTGCATCCACCATCTGTAACATTCGATTGATTTTTGTGAAATTCTAGCTGTTTAAGCTTTTTTGAGTTGATATAAAAATTTGACGTATTTTATAATCTGTTTAACTCCATGAGAGAAGGGAGTGACATCTAGTCATGATTCCCCTACTCTGTACCTGCACTGATTATATATAGAAACAAGTACTAGGCTTATCAATGTCAGTATGTGTTCCAGTATAATTTCCCTGGAAGAAAACAACATTTGATCAGTATATATTGTTTATACAGGAGTGTCTTACCTTGACCTACATCCCTAGATATACTCAGAAAGTCAATAGGGAAGAATAACAAACTTTCTGGTTCGTCTCCAAAACGAACACTGACATTGTTTACCAAACATTCTAGTGATAATGACTATCAGATACATCAATCTCATCATTATGCATATCTTTTTTGACAATCATTGTCATCAAGAATGTATTTCAGAAGCAACCAATCAAATAATCAATACCATGTATAATTTAGAACTTTGATGTTATGAATTCAGAAATTGTTAACATGTTTTTGAAAGAATTTCAAGGTCTATTTTTTCTTTTGACAAGGTCACAATTTTTTTTAAAGTATATACAATTAACAATACAATGTGTGATAGAGATGTATACTAACAGCCAGTGGAGGAACAATCCAATGTGTGATAGAGATGTATACTAACAGACAGTGGAGGAACAATATGTACCGTATTCCTCCATAACTAGGTGTTTCATCACTGATAAGTGATCATATACAATTAACAATACAATGTGTGATAGAGATGTATACTAACAGACAGTGGAGGAACAATACAAGGTGTGATAGAGATGTATACTAACAGACAGTGGAGGAACAATACAAGGTGTGATAGAGATGTATACTAACAGACAGTGGAGGAACAATACAAGGTGTGATAGAGATGTATACTAACAGACAGTGGAGGAACAATATGTACCGTATTCCTCCATAACTAGGTGTTTCATCACTGATAAGTGATCATATACAATTAACAATACAATGTGTGATAGAGATGTATACTAACAGCCAGTGGAGGAACAATCCAATGTGTGATAGAGATGTATACTAACAGACAGTGGAGGAACAATACAAGGTGTGATAGAGATGTATACTAACAGCCAGTGGAGGAACAATCCAATGTGTGATAGAGATGTATACTAACAGACAGTGGAGGAACAATACAAGGTGTGATAGAGATGTATACTAACAGACAGTGGAGGAACAATACAATGTGTGATAGAGATGTATACTAACATACAGTGGAGGAACAATACAATGTGTGATAGAGATGTATACTAACAGCCAGTGGAGGAACAATCCAATGTGTGATAGAGATGTATACTAACAGACAGTGGAGGAACAATACAAGGTGTGATAGAGATGTATACTAACAGACAGTGGAGGAACAATACAAGGTGTGATAGAGATGTATACTAACAGCCAGTGGAGGAACAATCCAATGTGTGATAGAGATGTATACTAACAGACAGTGGAGGAACAATATGTACCGTATTCCTCCATAACTAGGTGTTTCATCACTGATAAGTGATCATATACAATTAACAATACAATGTGTGATAGAGATGTATACTACCAGCCAGTGGAGGAACAATACAATGTGTGATAGAGATGTATACTAACAGACAGTGGAGGAACAATATGTACCGTATTCCTCCATAACTAGGTGTTTCATCACTGATAAGTGATCAATGAAACAAATGTTTACAAAACCACCTTCAATGCTTTTATCCATCACCATTGACCATGGCTGTCTCACTGACCACCACTGAGTGACCAAGGCTGTCTCACTGACCACCACTGATTGACTATGGCTGTCTCACTGACCACCACTGAGTGACCATGGCTGTCTCACTGACCACCACTGAGTGACCTACAATGTCTCACTGACCACCACTAAGTGACCTTCAGACACAAGTGACTATGTTAAATGAAATAGTTTTTCCCGCCGTCCTCTTTATAACCTAGGATTTTTACTTAATATTCATAATTGAAAACAATAAAATTACATTTATTTGTGCTGAAAAGGACAATCACTTCATTAACACACTACATTGTTGCTAGTTAATTTTTGAAAAATTACAAAAGATAGGTTTGTTATAACTTATTGACAATGAGAAAAATATGATAACCAATTCAACTGTCACTTATTCACAATGTTGAGAAACTTTACTTACATTAAAGTTACACTTTGCCAAACACATATTTCAATTCTAACAGTAATAATGCATCAAGAAAATTATGTATACAAATACTTCTTGTGAGCCGGAAAAAGATGACACTAGGCAAGTGCAATAACCGAAACGTAAAGTATGCATGCTATTTCTATGCAAACAAACTTTGAACAAAACAGAATGTCAAGTTGTCAATACAAGCTTGTTATACAATGAATTTGGAAAAAGAACAGATGAAGAATTTGAAAGATCGTATCTGACTGACAAGCTCCGTCCCCGCGTGTCCTACAGTTATGTTGTCATAGTTACCCCACAGCACACCTGTCTCTAAAGGATCTATTGTAATAAAGTATATACTTGTTACACTGCCACCATTTGTTCAGAGGTTTTAAATTTTAAGAGTTTTTTTTTGGGGGGGGGGGGAATGTTTAAGGAAAAGCCACACATTTTTTGGCAGTAAAGGGTAAGGGAAGAGGCTATAGAATGGAGGGTCATTATTGCCTATTATTACCTACAGCAGAATCAGAGTGTTTAGTACGCTTTACTGATGACAGCAAGACATGTAAATTATTTTCTGTCGAGTACAGGTAACAGGTCCCATTCCTTCCATAAGGTTTAATTTATCAGAAAAATTGTGATTATGTTTTATAATCAAGAAGCACAAATATGGTAAGCCATTTTACTAAACAGACTGCTATAATTGTTGTTCTTTGTTTAATGTCCATGTCACATGACTATACTTCAATTGACCTATTTATATTAGTTATAAACATATATATATTATATAAACATTTATAAATGTTACATAAACTGACCTAACTTGACATTTGCTGTTGATTTCTAAACAGAATAACATGTAACAGCCATAAGGAAGTGTACTGTACAAGTTACAGGAGTGATGTACTAGGGGGAGTGGGGTTCCAACATTGCTTCATTATTTAGTTCATCCATATAATCGAAGATATGTTCAAAGAAAAATGTCATCAACCTTTTCCTCCTTCAACCAAATTTAAGAAGAATTCCAAAAGAAATCTCTGTTGTGAATGATAATTTGTGAGCTGATCACGACGTTGGAAGTGTTGTGTTTGTACATATCACAGCTATTACATAGTCTTGCTTTCCTGTTCAATCTGTTGTAGTATTTCATTCTCTATATCCCCGTCATCCTCGTCCAGCTCTGTCCCATCATTAACCATCTCATACTCCTGTAGTTCCTGTTGTAACTCCCTCTCCCACTGCGGGATGTCTGTGTCTGTAACATACGAAAGCAGTTTATTAAAAAGGCTGTATTTACATAATACTGTATAACACTACAGTTTCGTATATTTCCAGCTTAAAAAGTTAAAACTTTTTATGATTTATTACGTAATGATATACTTTAGTACAAGATTCATAAATAAACAAGCTAATTAGTGACCTTTGACCTTGTGCTTTTGACGTTTGGATATGATTTGGGACTCAGAGGTTGAAAGGTATACAAAAGTGTTCATCAACCAGGCGATTAAACATGGCAGTTTAAAGATGGGCACCCTTTTGCTACTCCATTTATGACAGAATTTTTCAAATCTCCTGCTCTTTTTCAAAGATTGAAATAGACTAGTTCGAGTTAGATAAATGTGAAACACAGCAGTCATTCAGTGTGTACCTCATTGTAGAAATTACTTCCCAGCATTTTGGGAAACATTGGTACATCTGGGAATCACAAGACAACTATAGGATGATGTACATTGATAAGACACACCAAACCTACGGTACATCTGGGAATCACAAGACAACTATAGGAGGATGTAAATTGATAAGACACACCAAACCTACGGTACATCTGGGAATCACAAGACAACTATAGGATGATGTACATTGATAAGACACACCAAACCTACGGTACATCACAAGTTAAAAACTCTGTGGTTAAAAGGTTTCCATCCTGTTAGGGCGCATCCCTACAATGACATGGATTGCACTTTTCTATGGTTTTTAAAACATTGATTCTCCATACAACTCCATTATAGGTATACAACATTACATACATAAAACCCCTTACAACTCCATTATAGGTATACAACATTACATACATAAAACCCCTTACAACTCCATTATAGGTATACAACATTACATACATAAAACCCCTTACAACTCCATTATAGGTATACAACATTACATACATAAAACCCCTTACAACTCCATTATAGGTATACAACATTACATACATAAAACCCCTTACAACTCCATTATAGGTATACAACATTACATACATAAAACCCCTTACAACTCCATTATAGGTATACAACATTACATACATAAAACCCCTTACAACTCCATTATAGGTATACAACATTACATACATAAAACCCCTTACAACTCCATTATAGGTATACAACATTACATACATAAAACCCCTTACAACTCCATTATAGGTATACAACATAACATACATAAAACCCCTTACAACTCCATTATAGGTATACAACATTACATACATAAAACCCCTTACAACTCCATTATAGGTATACAACATAACATACATAAAACCCCTTACAACTCCATTATAGGTATACAACATTACATACATAAAACCCCTTACAACTCCATTATAGGTATACAACATAACATACATAAAACCCCTTACAACTCCATTATAGGTATACAACATTACATACATAAAACCCCTTACAACTCCATTATAGGTATACAACATAACATACATAAAACCCCTTACAACTCCATTATAGGTATACAACATTACATACATAAAACCCCTTACAACTCCATTATAGGTATACAACATAACATACATAAAACCCCTTACAACTCCATTATAGGTATACAACATTACATACATAAAACCCCTTACAACTCCATTATAGGTATACAACATAACATACATAAAACCCCTTACAACTCCATTATAGGTATACAACATTACATACATAAAACCCCTTACAACTCCATTATAGGTATACAACATTACATACATAAAACCCCTTACAACTCCATTATAGGTATACAACATAACATACATAAAACCCCTTACAACTCCATTATAGGTATACAACATTACATACATAAAACCCCTTACAACTCCATTATAGGTATACAACATAACATACATAAAACCCCTTACAACTCCATTATAGGTATACAACATTACATACATAAAACCCCTTACAACTCCATTATAGGTATACAACATAACATACATAAAACCCCTTACAACTCCATTATAGGTATACAACATAACATACATAAAACCCCTTACAACTCCATTATAGGTATACAACATTACATACATAAAACCCCTTACAACTCCATTATAGGTATACAACATAACATACATAAAACCCCTTACAACTCCATTATAGGTATACAACATTACATACATAAAACCCCTTACAACTCCATTATAGGTATACAACATTACATACATAAAACCCCTTACAACTCCATTATAGGTATACAACATAACATACATAAAACCCCTTACAACTCCATTATAGGTATACAACATAACATACATAAAACCCCTTACAACTCCATTATAGGTATACGACATTACATACATAAAACGGCCTTACAACTGTGATTGTTGTCTTGCCAACAAATCAACACTTCAGCTTAGCAAATCAGCTAAAAACGCTTAACATCAAATAACACGACACAAAGGGGCTTCTATCTGATATTTATGCAATCAATATTTTTCATCCATCACATGAAAGCATTTTTCTAAACCCAAACAGATTTCAAGATTATATAACCCTAATCCATACACTTTGTGAGATCGGTACATGGACCTTTTACTGGGATCAATTATTCAGATGGAATTAAGAAATAATGTGAAGTACAATATAATCTATCACCGATTTGAGAATTGGAACACGTGGTATAAAATGTTTTGGTATGGGTTCTGATTTATACAGGTTCTCGGTGACAGTTTTGTCGAGCAGGTTCTGATCTAACCACCAATAATCCATGCTGTTTTTCAAAAGTTGTTAGCGGTAAACAATATGTCTTCTCATAAACCGTTTAACTTCAGATCCCTTTTCCTTCCTTCTGATGAGAACAACAGTTACATTAAGAGATTTAAAGATAGGAGTTCCTTAAGTTTCTGCCAACATTTAAATGACAGGGAAACAGTAAATCATAATTATTAAGTTTACTTTTAAAGTTTCACAGCCATGTGTTGGTATATAATTCACCATGAGATCCCAGAATAGCCTTCAGTTTTGCTTCAGATCAGTTACAATACTTGTCAAAGTATCCCGTTGTATTAATGAAAACGCCCAAAACACTTCATCATTTTGAAAGGTTCGAAGGCTGGAACAGCTCAGGTTGGAGGAAGGGAGACCCCTCCCCAGCTTCTCTCCACCCTAGCTATCATTCCAAGCTTCTCTACCTTCCTAGCTACCCAGCTATTTCTTTTCCTATTTTCTTCCCTCCCCTTGTAAGTTTTTATTTTTCCCCAACCGATTCTCTCTCTCCACAGCTAAAGGTTCAAAAGTACACAGTCTAAGAAACTAGCTTGATTTGTTTTATAACAATTATTAAATAATTTATAACAACTTATGTTAATCAATCATGGCTGGCCAAGACGGTAAAGTGCAGGGGTCTTAATGTTGGAGGAAACAAGAGAACCTGAAAAAACCCACTAATTTCTTTTCACATCTGATTGGAGTATCAAACCTTAGCGAGTTTGCTATCCATAGCACCATCTGACCACCCTAGCACCATCTGACCACCCTAGCACCATCTGACCACCCTAGCACCATCTGACCACCCTAGCACCATCTGACCACCCTAGCACCATCTGACCACCCTAGCACCATCTGACCACCCTAGCACCATCTGACCACCCTAGCACCATCTGACCACCCTAGCACCATCTGACCACCCTAGCACCATCTGACCACCCTAGCACCATCTGACCACCCTAGCACCATCTGACCACCCTAGCACCATCTGGGAACCCTAACAATGCAGCCTAGTGATAATATACCTGTATGAAGTTTGATTGCCATAAACTGTTAATTTCCCCAAAAATATGAAACATGAAATAAACCTATGCATTAGTCACCACCTCCAATGCCCCAGATGGAAGAAAGCAGTAGTTAGGAGGTTAGGCTCCATAGAAGCAAATTTAAACACTTTAACGCGTGCCATAAAGATAAGCTAACAAACTAAAGACAACAGGTTATTAAATTAATTTGAAATAATGTCATTTCTGCCATTAACTAAAATTGAGCAGTCAGAATTTGTTCATATTTCATCCTCATCACCGACTAATTTTTGATTCAGCAACTTATTAGGCAGTAAAATGCCATTTCTACCAGATGACCTTGACTTTAATTGTCAGTGCCCTACAAACCTGACTTTTAAAGTGACCCTTGGAATTTATCAATAACATGAAAAACAATTCATGAAAACAATAAAGATAAATGACATTTTGCTTATTGTAAGTAAGGAATCAGTCATAACAGTGTGCTATTTTAGACCATAGTAAGCTGCAGCTGTTGCCAACATTTCATCGGTCTTGCTAATTCAGCCTTACAGGGATGAAGTTCCAACACAGGAAAGCTATTTCACAAATGCTTCATCATCATGCAACAAGGAAAGAAAGACAAGTATCTAAGATTAGTTGTCCCCCTCCCTATCACTCAACCCACACAAGAAACCGATTTGTTCCCTCTCCCCCTCCACACCAACACCAACAGATGATTTTTCTCCACCTACACACTACGATTTGCCTCCTCCCCCCAACACACCAAGATGACCTCCCTCTCCCTAATACCCAATACACACTCTTTAATTAAGATGATTTGCCCAAAACCCACACAAGTATACCCCCTAACCTACACACTAAGATAAATTTCTTCAACTCAAAAGCATACACTGTTTTTTTTTTGACAATTTCTGATTCTTCTCTTATGCTACATTTATATTATGTTCCCGGTAGCCACGGCAATCACGTTTCAGGCCAACGTGGACAAAGCGGGATGGACGTGAGATAACGCGGGGGGACTGGATGGGCCAACGTGACAGGCCGTGATTGCCGCGGTTGCCGGGCTAGATTTTGTAAATGTCAAAACATTTGCCACGGCAGTCATGGTGCGGATGAGAAACCTAGTAGACCCTAGTAAAACCGGGTGAACGCAACAAAACGTGACAGCACGTAATAGGCCATAATATAACTTGGAGGCGGTCCGTAGTGGGAAGGGAAGCATGTGTATTTCCCGGCATCTCACAGTCTTTTCAAGTTTTGTCAAGTTCTATCGCGTTTAGTGCGCGTTCTGTCACGGTTGGTTCACGGTTGCTGCGTGTTTTGTCCCGTTTTGCGCCGTTTTGTCACGGTTCTCACGGCAAGCTATAGTGTATGGTAGCTGTTTCGTCGCGTTCAATCCGGCGCGTCCCGGTGTGTGACGGTTTGCGGGCCCAGCGCGTTGCGTTCTACTACGGTCTGACACAGCGCGCGTGTACGCGCGGTCTGGGAGGGAGTACATGAAAGCCAAAATCCCACGGCGCACTACGTTTCGTACACAAAATCTTTTTCATCTTGGGAATTCATGATGTTGTCTCGTCGATTCGTCTCAGGATATAATGATTGCTTTAGCTTGGGAGGCCTTCTTGGTCACAAAGCTCCAAAGCTGCCCGGTGTCCACGTTTCATCCGTGGAAAGCCTCGACAGAATGTGAAAAACATGTCGGACCTTCATCAGAACGAGAGAAACGTGAGGGACCACATCAGAACATGACGGGCCTAGAGGGAACGTACTGGCATTCGTGGTAGACCGCGTGGCGAATCGTAGTGCGCCTTGGAGCCTCTGGGACTCAGCAGCCCCTTTCCCCCCACGGCCTGTCACGGGTACCGTGACAGACCGTGGGAAAACTTGCCAAGACTTGAATTCAGAGAAAAAAATGTCAAAATCCCACGGCGCACTATGTTTCGGTCAAACGGGACTGCCGTGGCTGCCGGGAACATAATGTAAACGTAATATTACACACATCTGTAAGGATTTTCCTCTCTCACACACATCTGTAAGGATTTTCCTCTCTCACACACATCTGTAAGGACTTTCCTCTCTCACACACATCTGTAAGGACTTTCCTCTCTCACACACATCTGTATTAAAATAAGGACTTTCCTCTCTCACACACATCTGTAAGGACTTTCCTCTCTCACACACATCTGTAAGGACTTTCCTCTCTCACACACATCTGTAAGGACTTTCCTCTCTCACACACATCTGTAAGGACTTTCCTCTCTCACACACATCTGTAAGGACTTTCCTCTCTCACACACATCTGTAAGGACTTTCCTCTCTCACACACATCTGTAAGGACTTTCCTCTCTCACACACATCTGTAAGGACTTTCCTCTCTCACACACATCTGTAAGGACTTTCCTCTCTCACACACATCTGTAAGGACTTTCCTCTCTCACACACATCTGTAAGGACTTTCCTCTCTCACACACATCTGTAAGGACTTTCCTCTCTCACACACATCTGTAAGGACTTTCCTCTCTCACACACATCTGTAAGGACTTTCCTCTCTCACACACATCTGTAAGGACTTTCCTCTCTCACACACATCTGTAAGGACTTTCCTCTCTCACACACATCTGTAAGGACTTTCCTCTCTCACACACATCTGTAAGGACTTTCCTCTCTCACACACATCTGTAAGGACTTTCCTCTCTCACACACATCTGTAAGGACTTTCCTCTCTCACACACATCTGTAAGGACTTTCCTCTCTCACACACATCTGTAAGGACTTTCCTCTCTCACACACATCTGTAAGGACTTTCCTCTCTCACACACATCTGTAAGGACTTTCCTCTCTCACACACATCTGTAAGGACTTTCCTCTCTCACACACATCTGTAAGGACTTTCCTCTCTCACACACATCTGTAAGGACTTTCCTCTCTCACACACATCTGTAAGGACTTTCCTCTCTCACACACATCTGTAAGGACTTTCCTCTCTCACACACATCTGTAAGGACTTTCCTCTCTCACACACATCTGTAAGGACTTTCCTCTCTCACACACATCTGTAAGGACTTTCCTCTCTCACACACATCTGTAAGGACTTTCCTCTCTCACACACATCTGTAAGGACTTTCCTCTCTCACACACATCTGTAAGGACTTTCCTCTCTCACACACATCTGTAAGGACTTTCCTCTCTCACACACATCTGTAAGGACTTTCCTCTCTCACACACATCTGTAAGGACTTTCCTCTCTCACACACATCTGTAAGGACTTTCCTCTCTCACACACATCTGTAAGGACTTTCCTCTCTCACACACATCTGTAAGGACTTTCCTCTCTCACACACATCTGTAAGGACTTTCCTCTCTCACACACATCTGTAAGGACTTTCCTCTCTCACACACATCTGTAAGGACTTTCCTCTCTCACACACATCTGTAAGGACTTTCCTCTCTCACACACATCTGTAAGGACTTTCCTCTCTCACACACATCTGTAAGGACTTTCCTCTCTCACACACATCTGTAAGGATTTTCCTCTCTCACACACATCTGTATTAAAATAAGGACTTTCCTCTCTCACACACATCTGTAAGGATTTTCCTCTCTCACAAACATCTGTAAGGAATCTTTCTGAGGTGTCTAATACGATACTGTTGATGTAAGGTGTCTTCATTTTATAACTACATTGTATCCTATATTATAACAATACTGTTGATGAAAGTAAGAAAATCCTACAAAGTTGCGATTGCTCTGAATGCACTACAGTAATCAAGGAAACAGTGACATGCACTTCCAGTTGTAACAGGATTGGTGTATGGCTGTGGTAATAGCTAGACTGGCAAATAACATTGTCTTACTGGGATAAGTCTGGTTAGCTTTCTACTTACCCAAATATAAACCTGGTACAATAACATTGTCTGTCTGGGATAAGTCTGGTTAGCTTTCTACGTACCCAAACATAAACCTGGTACAACAACATTGTCTGTCTGGGATAAATCTGATTAGCTTTCCACTAACCAATTATACCAGGTAATCAGATTTCCTTATCCTGTCATTATCAGTTACAGCTATATATTGATTAGAACCAAAATGTCCAAATCACCAACACATTTCCTTGCATCACATACAAAATATAAACTTAAAATACATTTCACATCATGTTCATACTTTAATTACAGTAGAATGTTCAATTAACATTCTTTGATACAAGAAAAAGAAGATATCCTGATATAAAACATCTTGGATCACCACTTAAATTCACATTTAAACAGTGCAATATCAAAAGCCTGTTTTTTATCGTCAGAGAGATTTAAGATCAGGAAAAACATCAGGTGGGAATTAAGTTTGCCCATATCTCAGGTGCAAAACGTTTCACCGACTCGGAATCTAATGATGTTATAAAACTGAAAAAGGTCATGTGAAAACTTACTCCGAAGTAAAAGTTTGTAATCCTCCAATCTGTTCCACATATCAACCTACTCAGGAAACCGTATCAAAAGCCAGTAGATCACATGATGGTGGAACATCCGAGATATTTACATACACGGAAAACATTGACCTAAAAGAATACCCACACATCTAAAACTGAACTTCTTCTGTATGGCTAATCCTAAACATGAACAAGAAAACATGGCTGTAATCTCATGAGGTTGTCTAGCATATAATCACTTCTAGCTTGTATTCTTTGCATGTTTCAAACCTACTTTCATCGGGTAAAACTGGAGCATGTGAAATATATAATACTACTAGTACTGACAGTGATAAATCTATGTGTCAATCCCAAGTCCTATACATGTACTCAACATTTTTTGGTTGGACTTGTTGAATTTTTGGAAATACTAAAATTAAACATTGCAGGACCCATAGTTTTTAACAGTACAGTGAAAAGGGACCCTTTGAAACTAATTGTAGATTCATTACTACATCTTGTAACTGTAGCTACAGTAATACAAGCTGGTACAGATCATGTACGTGACACACCTAAAATAAACCAGACTGTGTAGATTTTACACCAAGGTCAATCATTGCATAACAATACCTCCATGTAAGTGTGTTCTTCAAATATCTTATGTTGCCAAATATAATATGTACTGTTGCAATTTGCAAAGAATCACTTCAAATGAATCTCAAACCGGTCTAAATTAAACCCTATTGTTTTTTTTAACTGAAAAATATTTTAAAATTTAAACCTGTAATAGATTATATAATAACTGGATTATGATTAATCAACCCTACAGGTTCCATGTTCAATGAAATGTGCACCAGCTCTATGATAATAAACACTTCTCAATGTGATCATCAAGGACAATTCGTGCAATACAAAATGTAACACAGAGTAAAATGTAAGAGTTCAGCCATACATTGTTTATAAAACAACTTCTGACAGATACTGAGTCACAACTAAACACTGTAAACAGGTGGTAGCCGACACAAGGCAGGTGACATTTTAGAAATAAATATACATTTCAAAAACAAACTAGGACCGACAAATTTTAACAGCTATTAGCTAATAGTATTTCATAACAGTTGTTAGCTAACCCCTCTTTATTAAGAGTGACTGAGAACAGCTATTAGCTTACAATTATTCAGAACAGCTGTTAGCTGTGAAAGTTTTTAAATACTTATTTAGAATCAAAATGAGTCCACTAAGTCCAGTGCCTTGTCCTTCATCAGGTATCAAGGAAAATTTGTCAAGCTCGATGGTCTCTATGATGGCCGCAGTGCCAGCAGCTCTCCCATAGCAGGATAAAGTGCTGACAGCATTGTAATGTTGATGCTGTTTGATAAATATAAATTGTACTCACAGTGATATCCTGGTCAGTTGTGTCAATATAGTAATCACTTATAGAAGTCAAAAGTCTAATTCTGGTAGAATATAATGCTTTGATTTTGTAGTCTGACATGGCTCTGAAGAAACTGTTGATGAGGCACTTAAGAAAAAAAATTGAGGCATCATTGTGAATGATTGCTCTAAGGAAGCACCTCTTTAAACAACAAACATTGTTACCTGACTTTCTATATGAAAAGTAATAAAACAAGTTTGACTACATTTACAGCCATGAATTGGTCAAATTGGAAAGCCCTCGAACTAACACACGTTTCTTTAGCAACGAACGCGCCCATGCATGTATTTGATCTTGATTAAAGCGCTTTGCAAACACTGACGTCGTTTGTTTACGAGCAGACGTTTCTGAAGATGGCCGACGCTCAAAGAGAACGCTTTCAAGAAATATCAGAGCAGGGTTTAACGTTAACACAGTTGAAAATGTGTTGTGTTGCATTTTGTCATGTGAATACAAATGTAGTCCATATAATTCATGCCCTTTCAGTCAATAGTCAAAACGGTTTCCCTTGGTGTTGGGACAAAACTGTCCAAAAATAGTCCAAACTGTTTTCCCTAGGTGTTGGGACCAACCTGGTGAACCATTTACCGCGGCCTACGGGGCCTACGGGGCCTACAGCCTTGAGAAATAGTTCACCGGGTTGGTCCCAACACCTCGGGGAAACAGTTTTGACTATAGCCTGAAAGGGCATGAATTAACTGTATACTAATTACCTAGAGTGTATAATACACTATAATGACTATGAAGTTGGAAAACAACTAAACCATCATTTGATGTTGGGATTCCTGTGATTCCATTGACAACCCGACAAGTGCATGAGCTGTTTATAACCTTAAATAATCACATGATTGCTAGACAAGTGCATGAGCTGTTTATAACCTTGAATAATCACATGATTACTAGACAAGTGCATGAGCTGTTTATAACCTTGACTAATCACATGATTACTAAATGTAGCCAAATCTCATGAAATCTTGTGAAAAAGTTCCTGCCTTGGTAAACATTGTCATAGCTGAATATTGGAGGGTACTTTCAAAATGCTTGCAATTCAGGCTCTCCTGTTGGGAGATCATACATGAGTTAAAAATATAAAAGATTTTTTAGCAGTTCCTTATATATATATAGCTGAAGTAATTGTTTCAAAGTTTCTGTGAATCAATTTATGACTGTTCTGATAGATTAAGGATTTATCATCAAGTATTAAAATCTTACAGTGCTGATACAAGCATTCTTCAGGGCAATACAGTGATCAGGATTAAAAATTTGTGTTGAATTTGAATCCACATAACAAAATCTTGTAATTCTAATCACATGCATAAACTCTACTACATTTATTAAACAGTAATGGATTGGTGAAAATTTCAAGAACTGTTCTAGAACAGTAAGTGCTTGACAATTTGTCTCATTTAACGTGCATGAACTTCATTGAACTGTTCATGAATAGTTCAAGAACAGTTCTAGCCCTTTTTTTCTTGAGCAGTCCAAGAACTGTTCTTGTATTGTTTAAGAAAGTTTCACACTGGGGATGAAATTAAACACATAGTGTTTGATGACCACATACAATGTATAGTAATGATAGCTCTGTAGCATGTGCGATTATCATTTATCAATAGAATGGAGATTAGTAGTAAGGGTAAGGAGCTTCTCTTTGTGCCAATAGAAGTGCCTGACTGCATCAGAAACATAGAATTATTCACAGAATGTATCTCATTAGCATAATGCGCATGCTGCATCTTCCCAGAAATGACTCATCACGGATATGTTGTTAATTGTGCAGCGCTTATACTTTGTGCAAGATAGGTACATTTTGAAATATTCAAAAGTTTTGTATTAATTATCAAGGTAATGTGCTTAAACATAGGAAGTTACAAACCTAAGATATAGTATAAATACTTGCCAACTCTCCCTATTTAGGAGGGAGACTTTTCAACCATGGAACTTGCTTAACTATTTCTATTTTCAAAGATATGATTTCACCTGAAAGAACAGCTCAAACTATGCCAATTGAAAGTGTTATTTTTTCCAGAGGTTGTACACACACATATTATATCTATGCATTTAAATCTGATATTCTCTCTCCCCCATGAAAATTTCAAAAGTTGGCAAGCATGAGTATACATACCAAGCTCACAGACAAGGGAGAAAAACTAGTAAATAAAACCTAATGGTCTCCAGAAACAAATGGTTTAAGGCAATATTATCACACCCTATACCTGTCAGTAATAATATCATGAGGTACATCAGCACACACACACCTATTTACGAGGCGATAGAACGGAGATGTACCCCTGCTTACCGAGGTACATCAGCACACACACACCTATTTACTAGGTGATAGAACGGAGAGGTACCCCTGCTAACCGAGGTACATCAGCACACACACACCTATTTACTAGGCGATAGAACGGAGATGTACCCCTGCTTACCGAGGTATATCAGCACAACCACACCTATTTACTAGGCATAAAAAAAAAGGAGATGTACCCCTGCTTACCGAGGCACATCAGCACACACACACCTATTTACTAGGCGATAGAACGGAGATGTACCCCTGCTTACCGAGGTATATCAGCACAAACACACCTATTTACTAGGCATAAAAAAAAGGAGATGTACCCCTGCTTACCGAGGTACATCAGCACACACACACCTATTTACTAGGTGATAGAACGTAGATGTATACCCCTGCTTACCGAGGTACATCAGTACACACACACCTATTTACTAGGTGATAGAACGGAGATGTCCCCCTGCTTACCGAGGTACATCAGCACACACACACACCTATTTACTAGGTGTTAGAACGGGGATGTACCCCTGCTTCCCGAGGCACATCAGCACACACACACCTATTTACGAGGTGATAGAACGGAGATGTATACCCCTGCTTACCGAGGTACATCAGTACACACACACCTATTTACTAGGTGTTAGAACGGGGATGTACCCCTGCTTACCGAGGCACATCAGCACACACACACCTATTTACTAGGTGATAGAACGGAGATGTACCCCTGCTTACCGAGGCACATCAGCACACACACACCTATTTACTAGATGATAGAACGGAGATGTATACCCCTGCTTACCGAGGCACATCAGCACACACACCCCTATTTACTAGGTGATAGAACGGAGATGTACCCCTGCTTACCGAGGTACATCAGCACACACACACCTATTTACGAGGTGATAGAACGGAGATGTATACCCCTGCTTACCGAGGTACATCAGCACACACACACCAATTTACTAGGTGATAGAACGGAGATGTACCCCTGCTTACCGAGGTACATCAGCACACACACACACCTATTTACTAGGTGTTAGAACGGGGATGTACCCCTGCTTCCCGAGGCACATCAGCACACACACACCTATTTACTAGGTGATAGAACCGAGATGTATACCCCTGCTTACCGAGGTACATCAGTACACACACACCTATTTACTAGGTGATAGAACGGAGATGTACCCCTGCTTAACAAGGTACATCAGCACACACACACCTATTTACTAGGCGATAGAACGGAGATGTACCCCTGCTTACCGAGGTACATCAGCACACACACACCTATTTACTAGGTGATAGAACGGAGATGTACCCCTGTACAATGAGGAGATCACCTCCCAATCAAGAGACTTTATTTCAGGATAAAACAATCTTGACAAATAAACCCCTATTTTTGTTGTGGAATGGGAAATGGCATTAGAGTTTCCAATGTTCAAATTCAAGCCTAGTCAATTTTTATAATGTTTTTGTGAGAATATTTGTTTGTAATACTTTAACATACGAGAAGTGTTCCACAATTGCTGTTATTTTATTGGTGAAACACATCAGACAAAGACAATGAAATTATTAGACAAGTTAATCACCCCGAAGTGACAATATTGGCCTGTCTTCTCTCTGCCAGATGTTCTTTAAGTAAACCAGACTTTCTACTCCGAGTTTCTGCCTCATCTATAAATCTGTCCCTGGTCCAGCTCTAATAGGACTAGCTATAGGTATTCATCACAGCGAAAAGGTTTCATTTACATATAGAATTCCTCATTTGCAGCATTTGTGGGTATTGCCTGGAGGGATTGGTAGGATGGGCTACCGGAAACACTTTTCCTCAAGGAACAGATTGCTGAGTAAGCAAGTTTATGATGTTGATACGTAATTTTTATAATTTTCTTCCATACCCTGGTTTATCAGCTCTGCAGACTCAAGTATCAAACCAGACAAACTTCATTGACAGATGCTACATGTTCATTTAGCATCTTCTTTGCATAGGTACTTCTTCTGTGTATCCTTATTAAGCTTGGAAAGGGGAAAATGTATGGGCCTAACTCTTGTTCTAGGTTTCCTTTCATCAAAATGTGCAGAGTTAACATTGATTAAGGGACATCTTTCTGAAATTTGATCGTACAATTGATCTTATCAGATATACCTTCATATTTAAACAATATCCTTTTTCGAACAGCATAATATTTAAAGAAATGAACATATTAATGACAAGATCATCCAATTCCACTTTTAGGTAGAGTATCTAAGTCAATTGGTAACCTCTAACCTTTAACCTCTAACATTACAAGTACTTTACATTGGGTATCATCATTAGCCTACTTGTTTCTCAGGAATGCCAAGATTTTTTTTATGAATATAGGTATATAAGATATTACCTAGAAATTCTATACAGGTATACAAGTGACAAGATATTACCTAGAAATTCTATACAGGTATACAAGTGACAAGACATTACCTAGAAATTCTATACAGGTATACAAGTGACAAGATATTACCTAGAAATTCTATACAGGTATACAAGTGACAAGATATTACCTAGAAATTCTATACAGGTATACAAGTGACAAGATATTACCTAGAAATTCTATACAGGTATACAAGTGACAAGATATTACCTAGAAATTCTATACAGGTATACAAGTGACAAGATATTACCTAGAAATTCTATACAGGTATACAAGTGACAAGATATTACCTAGAAATTCTATACAGGTATACAAGTGACAAGATATTACCTAGAAATTCTATACAGGTATACAAGTGACAAGATATTACCTAGAAATTCTATACAGGTATACAAGTGACAAGATATTACCTAGAAATTCTATACAGGTATACAAGTGACAAGATATTACCTAGAAATTCTATACAGGTATACAAGTGACAAGATATTACCTAGAAATTCTATACAGGTATACAAGTGACAAGATATTACCTAGAAATTCTATACAGGTATACAAGTGACAAGATATTACCTAGAAATTCTATACAGGTGACAAGACATTACCTAGAAATTCTATACAGGTATACAAGTGACAAGATATTACCTAGAAATTCTATACAGGTGACAAGATATTACCTAGAAATTCTATACAGGTATATATACAAGTGACAATGTTGTATCTAGAATTAGTCAGGATATACATAACAAAAATTGAACCGTAAAATCTCATCAGGATAAATCTCAGACAATTATGTGCCTTGTCTGGCTTGGTTCTATGTATGGAAAGACTTCTGGAATTCATGTGTTAGACCCTATAAATAGGCCCTGAAATGCTTGTCAGGAATTCTAAGATTTCTGTGCTTCAAAACATAAGTGTTTCGATAGAATTCTTGATGACTTGATGGTGATGTGCTGACATTATCTGAAGCTGATTATCTGTACAGACATTATAAATTACTACAGAAAAATCAAAGCCTCATATTTCATCAATAAATAGTTACCATGTGGAGATAGATGATACGTAACGGAAAGGAAAACTTTATGGACTTTAAAAATAATACATCACAAATGATAAGTCTGTTAACTTGCACAATATTTTTAGAGAAAATAAACCTTGTTTCTTGTCAAAAGTAAAGCTAGGTAGTAGGTAGGTATCAATATAGTGACTTCAATTAAATATGTCTGAAAATAATTCGTTATAATTTGTTTGTTAACATTTTCTCCATGAGAGCTAAGAAAGTATCTAGAGTAATGACAAAAAAACTCTTCACTAAGTCCAGCGGTCACTTAAGTCTATCATAAGGACATTTACACATCTCACTTCAAACTATAAATCTTTATGAGTTCCTGGTATATTGAGGAGAATTTTTTGAACATTGAGATACTTGGTGTGAATCTGTGGTTGGTCAATTGCAAGTTAATTAACACAGTTTTGAGTGCCTTGGTGTAATTTTGCAGTTGGTCAAGCTAACAGTTTTGAGTGCCTTAGTGTGGTTTTGTGTTGGTCAAGCTAACATGTTTTTGAGTGCCTTGGTGTCTATAAAGAAATGAGTTTACTAATGGACATGACATGGGGCTGTACAGTAGTTACAGACAATTTGGCTAGATAAGTCATGGCCGACATGAATAAATCACCATACTGTAGTTTAACACCAGGATGATATCACAATCAAAACAAATTAACTAGCTGTCTTCCCCAACATTTAAACATGGACTTGCCTGTTTAATTATAGGTCAGATAGTTAACTTGCCATTCTTTAAATTAATGGGCAGGCTTTATTACCATCTGTAGGGGAATTAATATTGTTTACAAATAATGCCAGCAGCATTCAAAGTTCTTTGACATATTAATATAGATGTAGATTACACATGACCATAATATCACCCCATCTGTATTTGGCAGATTGTCAACTAGAACACTTGACTTTGAATATGTTAACAATCACAACTGGAAAAAGTACACAACATTTAAATCTCACATCTTATAATACTCAACATTTAACAAAAAGTACACAACATTTAAATCTCACATCTTATAATACTCAACAGAGTATTGCAAGGCAATCCCTAATCCCCCTCTGATAATGATTTCTATATTTAACAAAAAGTACACCTATGTCATGAAACATAGGTCACAGTGATGATATAGTGACCTACTTCTTCCACTTCACCATCCCAAGATGTCCTTGTACATCAAATCTGGTTACTCCAGGTGAAATAGTACAGAAGATATGCCCCCGCCAAACTTTTTCAAAACTTAAGGTCAAATGTCAAGTCATAGGTCACAGTGACTTGATTCTTGCACTCTGCATTCCACCATCCCAAGATGCCCTTGTACACCAAATCTGGTTACTCCATGTGAAAAAGTATAGAAGATATGCCCTGGACAAACTTCTTGGACGAACGGGCAGAAGGACAGACGGACAGACTATAGTAACCCCCCCCCCCCCCCCTCTCCCGGGTTCCGGTGGGGGACTTATAAACAATATATATAGCAACTGATTTGAAGTACCCACCCACTCTTTCACTACAAAACTCCTGGAAGTAAAAAGAAATGACGTGAGACCAACCATATGCAGACTTCATAATTGATAATATTACCATGAACAATACCAATTAATGAGAATATCGATATTCAAACCTTGTACCTGACTGAACAATATCTACAGACCATCAGTGAACAGTCCTTGGGATATAACTGATAGTTTTACCTTTCAACAATATCTACTGACCATCAGTGAACAGTCCTTGGGATATAACTGATAGTTTTACCTTTCAACAATATCTACAGACCATCAGTGAACAGTCCTTGGGATATAACTGATAGTTTTACCTTTCAACAATATCTACAGACCATCAGTGAACAGTCCTTGGGATATAACTGATAGTTTTACCTTTCAACAATATCTACAGACCATCAGTGAACAGTCCTTGGGATATAACTGATAGTTTTACCTTTCAACAATATCTACAGACCATCAGTGAACAGTCCTTGGGATATAACTGATAGTTTTACCTTTCAACAATATCTACAGACCATCAGTGAACAGTCCTTGGGATATAACTGATAGTTTTACCTTTCAACAATATCTACAGACCATCAGTGAACAGTCCTTGGGATATAACTGATAGTTTTACCTTTCAACAATATCTACAGACCATCAGTGAACAGTCCTTGGGATATAACTGATAGTTTTACCTTTCAACAATATCTACAGACCATCAGTGAACAGTCCTTGGGATATAACTGATAGTTTTACCTTTCAACAATATCTACAGACCATCAGTGAACAGTCCTTGGGATATAACTGATAGTTTTACCTTTCAACAATATCTACAGACCATCAGTGAACAGTCCTTGGGATATAACTGATAGTTTTACCTTTCAACAATATCTACAGACCATCAGTGAACAGTCCTTGGGATATAACTGATAGTTTTACCTTTCAACAATATCTACAGACCATCAGTGAACAGTCCTTGGGATATAACTGATAGTTTTACCTTTCAACAATATCTACAGACCATCAGTGAACAGTCCTTGGGATATAACTGATAGTTTTACCTTTCAACAATATCTACAGACCATCAGTGAACAGTCCTTGGGATATAACTGATAGTTTTACCTTTCAACAATATCTACAGACCATCAGTGAACAGTCCTTGGGATATAACTGATAGTTTTACCTTTCAACAATATCTACAGACCATCAGTGAACAGTCCTTGGGATATAACTGATAGTTTTACCTTTCAACAATATCTACAGACCATCAGTGAACAGTCCTTGGGATATAACTGATAGTTTTACCTTTCAACAATATCTACAGACCATCAGTGAACAGTCCTTGGGATATAACTGATAGTTTTACCTTTCAACAATATCTACAGACCATCAGTGAACAGTCCTTGGGATATAACTGATAGTTTTACCTTTCAACAATATCTACAGACCATCAGTGAACAGTCCTTGGGATATAACTGATAGTTTTACCTTTCAACAATATCTACAGACCATCAGTGAACAGTCCTTGGGATATAACTGATAGTTTTACCTTTCAACAATATCTACAGACCATCAGTGAACAGTCCTTGGGATATAACTGATAGTTTTACCTTTCAACAATATCTACAGACCATCAGTGAACAGTCCTTGGGATATAACTGATAGTTTTACCTTTCAACAATATCTACAGACCATCAGTGAACAGTCCTTGGGATATAACTGATAGTTTTACCTTTCAACAATATCTACAGACCATCAGTGAACAGTCCTTGGGATATAACTGATAGTTTTACCTTTCAACAATATCTACAGACCATCAGTGAACAGTCCTTGGGATATAACTGATAGTTTTACCTTTCAACAATATCTACAGACCATCAGTGAACAGTCCTTGGGATATAACTGATAGTTTTACCTTTCAACAATATCTACAGACCATCAGTGAACAGTCCTTGGGATATAACTGATAGTTTTACCTTTCAACAATATCTACAGACCATCAGTGAACAGTCCTTGGGATATAACTGATAGTTTTACCTTTCAACAATATCTACAGACCATCAGTGAACAGTCCTTGGGATATAACTGATAGTTTTACCTTTCAACAATATCTACAGACCATCAGTGAACAGTCCTTGGGATATAACTGATAGTTTTACCTTTCAACAATATCTACAGACCATCAGTGAACAGTCCTTGGGATATAACTGATAGTTTTACCTTTCAACAATATCTACAGACCATCAGTGAACAGTCCTTGGGATATAACTGATAGTTTTACCTTTCAACAATATCTACAGACCATCAGTGAACAGTCCTTGGGATATAACTGATAGTTTTACCTTTCAACAATATCTACAGACCATCAGTGAACAGTCCTTGGGATATAACTGATAGTTTTACCTTTCAACAATATCTACAGACCATCAGTGAACAGTCCTTGGGATATAACTGATAGTTTTACCTTTCAACAATATCTACAGACCATCAGTGAACAGTCCTTGGGATATAACTGATAGTTTTACCTTTCAACAATATCTACAGACCATCAGTGAACAGTCCTTGGGATATAACTGATAGTTTTACCTTTCAACAATATCTACAGACCATCAGTGAACAGTCCTTGGGATATAACTGATAGTTTTACCTTTCAACAATATCTACAGACCATCAGTGAACAGTCCTTGGGATATAACTGATAGTTTTACCTTTCAACAATATCTACAGACCATCAGTGAACAGTCCTTGGGATATAACTGATAGTTTTACCTTTCAACAATATCTACAGACCATCAGTGAACAGTCCTTGGGATATAACTGATAGTTTTACCTTTCAACAATATCTACAGACCATCAGTGAACAGTCCTTGGGATATAACTGATAGTTTTACCTTTCAACAATATCTACAGACCATCAGTGAACAGTCCTTGGGATATAACTGATAGTTTTACCTTTCAACAATATCTACAGACCATCAGTGAACAGTCCTTGGGATATAACTGATAGTTTTACCTTTCAACAATATCTACAGACCATCAGTGAACAGTCCTTGGGATATAACTGATAGTTTTACCTTTCAACAATATCTACAGACCATCAGTGAACAGTCCTTGGGATATAACTGATAGTTTTACCTTTCAACAATATCTACAGACCATCAGTGAACAGTCCTTGGGATATAACTGATAGTTTTACCTTTCAACAATATCTACAGACCATCAGTGAACAGTCCTTGGGATATAACTGATAGTTTTACCTTTCAACAATATCTACAGACCATCAGTGAACAGTCCTTGGGATATAACTGATAGTTTTACCTTTCAACAATATCTACAGACCATCAGTGAACAGTCCTTGGGATATAACTGATAGTTTTACCTTTCAACAATATCTACAGACCATCAGTGAACAGTCCTTGGGATATAACCAATTAGTTTTACCTTTCAACAATATCAATGTGAACATACACTAGGTTTTCTCTTCGGCCAGCTGACAACCTTACCAGAGTCCAGATTTGCTCTGTATCTTGTCACAAGGATGTCTGACCTACATATACAACTCAGCCAGTCTGTTCTCAATATGGTCAATCAGTTGAGCTCTCCAGTTTATGTTCATGGTAATGTCATTGTTGCCCATGCCTAAGGTGTGATCAGTCAAATTTTCATGAAGAATTTGTTTAGGATTGATCAATTTCTGGGTAACACTGCAGAATTGACTTGTGTCTTTATAATTCTGAAGAATGACATTGACCTTATTTATCAAAGACAATTAAGCCAATACTTCCTTACTTTGTTTAAATTTCATAAAGATTTTTGCCAGTAAGATTTCAGATTCTATAAACATGACAGAAACTGCTATCTTTGACTGCGGTGACAGATACCAAAAGTGATATCTAATACTAATAATCTAGTACAAGGGAAGATATCACTTGTGGTACTGACCAATCAAAACGTTTTTTCTATTTCCTGCATTCACAGCTGCAGATTTTCTGGCTGGAAGCAACAGCAACATAAAGTATTGTTTTACTAAATACACTAATAGGTATCAATTAATAACATTTAGTAATCAAACCTTAACAGATAATGCAGAAAATGTAGAAATGCATGGAGTATTCTATTCAAAATGGCATACAGCCTTGTTGTCAAGGGTGAAGTTGTCAAAGTCTTGTTGTCAAGGGTGAAGTCATTAGACTACAGCACCACAGACAACGCTATCAACTTCTACACAATCTTGATGCTGTATTTTGTTGTTGTTGCAGGTGCTTTTAAAATTGGAAAAAAATGGAAATTAAATGGTTTTCACATTGAATACTACTACATGTATAGGTATGGCAGATTATACTGATGTTTTCACTAATGCTTCACACTTGTGAAAAATATCAATATTCTGTCATAGCTGTGAAATATATATGGAAATCAATGGAAAACAATTAAATATCCTCTATTGTTTTGTCATTTATCTTTGAAGAACTCCCTGCTAAAAGGGTCAAATTCATGAATAAGCCCAGTAATCTTTTATCTTATCTGTAAGCTCTAAAAGCTGAGCTTGCTCATCTGTTAAAATCTGTGTGCATCTATTCTAAACAGTGAAACTGTGAGAGTATTTAACTGTGAAAGTATTTAACTGTGAGAGGATTTAACTGTGAGAGGATTTATCTGTGAGAGTATTTAACTGTGAGAGTATTTAACTGTGAGAGAATCCGATTGTGAGAATATCTGGTTACGAAAATATCTGATTGACAGAGTATGACAAAGGGAAATGATAAGTTTTTCTTTTTACGTAAATCACATGGGCATTCATCCAAAAACTTTAATAACTATGAAAATGTATATCAATTAATAAATGTGAATGTTTATTTAAATTTCATATTACCATAACTTGCTGGTAATATTTAATAAACTTACAAGCAACCAATAACTGTAAAGGGAAATCGTGTTTCTTAGTCAGCATTCACAAGATCTATCAGTTTAGGATCGGCTCAAAAATATACATCTTGCAAAATACAAGTGATTTAAGTTAAAGTGTATGATAATGTGGCAGTGCTACCTTTTAGTTTATTTTGAAATATGAGTTTAATTCAAATCATTAAACCATATAGTATTCTCTTAGTGAGAATGCTTAAGTTGTACGTATGTCTGACGTACTTGGTGAACAGAACTCTACTTATTTCAGAGTAAGTGTTTGAAATATATTAGTATTGAGCTATTTGAAATTTTATATTTTAGGGTAATATTATTAACCTTTATGGAATTAGTATGATTGCATTTGTTAAAATATTTGAAGAAGTTAAAATATCTTTCTTTGATAAACGTATTTTTGGGTGTGGTTTCCATTATCATTTTATGAAAACTGTAATTCAAGTATTTTAAAAGTAATTTGCTAAACATGTTTACTATATATTAAGTTTTGTTATTTTTCTTTTCAACAGAACCATATACCTATTATGTAGGCAACGTATATTATACATAGATATCATCAGCAGACCCCTGTCAGAGCAATAGGGCAGGTATTTTTAAAATAAGGCACTATTTAATTATCTCGTCTTTATCATAGTTTATGTGCAAAATTGGTCAATTCTATAATTCATCATGTGTAAGTATTTCAAATGTATTGTATTAAATTCGTAATATTAATTGCAACCGTTATGGGTAGTGTTTTTTTATGTAAAGTCAATCTGATGTCCATTGTATAATGTAGATCTGTTATGTATTGTACATGTGCTTATGTTTTATTTGTGCTGTAGCAGGGTCTTTCGACTCCAATAAATGATTGTGTAAATGGAAATTTGCTTCTTTGTGATGTGTAAGAAATCTGTGCAGCACCTGAACCCGGCTACAATAATTTTGTAAAATAATTTAATCTTGAAATTATTTTGAAAATAGCTCTCATGTAAGGTATATACATTTTGATGGCAATTTTCATTTTTAAGTGATGAAAATACTGAAAAAAAGAACATCCATTAAGTTCAATCCCTTTTGACTTTGTCTATCTTTTAGATATGACTACCACATAATCTTTTATTTGGCCTTGAAGACAAGTCACAAATGTTTATCAAAAGTAGACCTTGACATTAAATTGGAACAGCTGACTTGGCAAGCTATAATCTACGTGAATGTCTAGATAAAATAACACTTCATGAAAGAAAACATTTCAGAATCAAACAAACGTTTATTTTTTTCTCCCATGCTTTTCAATTTATTATTCAATGTATTATTCATGACATTGATTTCAATACTTCGTAGGAAATATCATCAATCTTGAATATGATTATCAGTAAAATAATCAAATCCTCTTTCCCTCCATGCAGACAAAGTTCCATAAACAGCCTTAATTTTTATCAATAAATTACCATAGATTAAAGTTGTGTTTATGGTCCAGTGACTTTAACGAGGAAACTTAATTTTCACACAATTTTTCATGCAAATATGTTAAAACATAGAATAATAAAATAAATGTTTCATCATTATCATGCTATGGCAGAAACAATCCAATTTTAAGCTGCCGAGTTTGCCTTCCATTATGCTGACTGAATGGTTGAACCATGTAGACAGGAATACATTAATTTAACCTGGCAAATTATCAGCAGTAACATTTTAATAACTGAAGAAATAGCTTTATATAACAAGAGGCCCAGAGGGCCTGTATTGCTCACCTGGATATCTAAGCAATCATGGCAAAATATTCTCCAAATGAGATCCAAGGGAATATGCCAGACCCCAAGGCCAATCCTTGTAGCATATCTGTATTTGATTTTTTATGCCCAGCAATTTTGTGTATGGTTATGGGGTGGGGATCTGAACTGTTTCCAAGCTGTGACTCAGAAACGAGGTCCCTAGGGTTGTGGCCAGACCCCAGGATCAATTCTAATATCATGACTGCATTTGTTTCTTTTTGCCCAGCATTTGTATATATAGTTTTGTGTTGGGGATCTCAACTGTTTCAAAGTTATGACCCAGGGGTTTAGTCTACAAGGGTGGGGCCAGACCCTAGAGCCATCCTGGAAGCAAATGTGCTTTCCTCTCTTTATACTCAGCAATTGTATATATGGTTGTATGGTGGGTATCTTAACCCTTTTTGGCCCCGCCCCTCAGCCACCACGGGGGTCAGCCACACCATTTGTACAATTTTGAATCCCTACCTCCCATGAATGCTTCTGATTAAATATGATTGATATCCAATGCATAGTTCTACAGAAGATGTCGCTTAAAATAATATAGCCAAATTGCCCCCTTTTTGCCCTGCCCCTCAGCCCCCTGGGGGGTCAGCCCCACCATTTGTACTATTTTGAATCCCCACCACCTAGGGATGCGTCCAGTCAAATCTAGTTAAATTTCAATCAGTGGTTCAGAAGAAGAAGTTGTTTAAAGAAATTGTTGACGGACGATGGACGCCACGGTATGGCATAAGCTCACCTTGGTCCTTCGGACCCGGTGAGCTAATAATTTTATAAGCACAATAATACTTCCCCTATTACCTAACCCTGAAACTGAAACAAAGGTAAATTTTAACATAAAAGCTATAACATGATTCTCCTCACAATCAAAGTACAAGTTTCAACTGCTGTTGACATTAAAAGTTTCAATAATAACCATTTAAAAAAACAATAAAGTTCTGGATATTTGACTGCTTCACAAATGAGGTAGTGGCTAGTAAATCCCTCTCATTATTTACCTCCACCAATGAGGTAGTGGCTAGTAAATCTCTCCCATTATTTACCTCCACCAATGATGTAGAGGCTAGTAAATCTCTCCCATTATTTTCCTCCACCAATGAGGTAGAGGCTAGTAAATCTCTCCCCTTATTTACCTCCACCATTGAGGTAGTGCTAGTAAATCTCTCCCATTATTTACCTCCACAGATGAGGTAGTGGCTAGTAAATCCCTCTCATTATTTACCTCCACCAATGAGGTAGAGGCTAGTAATTCTCTCCCATTATTTACCTCCACCAATGAGGTAGAGGCTAGTAAATCTCTCCCATTATTTACCTCCACCAACGAGGTAGTGGCTAGTAAATCTCTCCCATTATTTACCTCCACCATTGAGGTAGTGGCTAATAAATCTCTCCCATTATTTACCTCCACCAATGAGGTAGGGGCTAGTAAATCTCTCCCATTATTTACCTCCACCAATGAGGTAGGGGCTAGTAAATCTCTCCCATTATTTACCTCCACCAATGAGGTAGAGGCTAGAAAATCTCTCCCATTATTTACCTCCACCAATGAGGTAATGGCTAGTAAATCTCTCCCATTATTTACCTCCACCATTGAGGTAGAGGCTAGTAAATCTCTCCCATTATTTTCCTCCACCAATGAGGTAGAGGCTAGTAAATCTCTCCCATTATTTATCTGTGCAAGTATTAAAGCAGAAAGAACATTTTATAGTCACGATCAATGAAAGCATGATGGATAGTTCCTGAAACGGTCTTTGACTTTTAACCATAGCTTCCTTCTTACTCCTGTGGGATACTATAGGCAGTGATAATTGCCATTCTCATATGAGGGTAATACTCCAAAAGTTTGACAAGGCCCCCCAAGATTATTATACAATATAGAATTAAGTCCAAAATGGAATTTTGTGTAATTGTTCAGTGCCACATGAGTACATAGATGCACATGTAAATAGAAGTATTTTTCGCTAAGCTTGGACTGACCTGAATAAAAACCTTTTACATTTATAGACAATTGAACTTTGGACTTTTTTGAGGGATCCTTGTCCTTTAACTGCAGGCAACCCGTGCAGTTACCTCCCCTTAATTTTGTTTTGGAAATAAAGTTCTGTAGTTTGAGCTGGCCAGGGTACAACTGTTGACCAGGAAGCTCTGTTGGTAAGACCACAGTATGGTGACCATAGTCACGAATTTTAGTCTTGGTCGCGATCGGTTAGACCACAGTATGGTGACCATAGCCACAAGTTTTAGTCTTGGTTCGTTAGTCCACAGTATGGTGACCATAGCCACAAGTTTTAGTCTTGGTCGCAATCGGTCAGAAATGATCGAGTTTTAGTCTTGGTTGGTTAGTCCAGAGTATGGTGACCATAATCGCAAGTTTTAGTCTTGGTTGGTTAGTCCTCAGTATGGTGACCATAATCACTAGTTTTTGTCTTGGTCGCGATCGGTTAGCCCACAGTATGGTGACCATAGCCACAAGTTTTAGTCTTGGTTCGTTAGTCCACAGTATGGTAACCATAGTCACAAGTTTTAGTCTTGGTTGGTTAGTCTGCAGTATGGTGACCATAATCACTAGTTTTAGTCTTGGTCGCGATCGGTTAGACCACAGTATGGTGACCATAGTCACAAGTTTTAGTCTTGGTTGGTTAGACCACAGGATGGTGACCATAGTCACGAGTTTTAGTCTTGGTTGGTTAGTCCACAGTATGGTGACCATAATTACTCGTTTTAGTCTTGGTCGCGATCGGTTAGACCACAGTTTGGTGACCATAGTCACAAGTTTTAGTCTTGGTTGGTTAGTCCACAGTATGGTAACCATAGTCACAAGTTTTAGTCTTGGTTGGTTAGACCACAGTATGGTGCCCATAGTCACGAGTTTTAGTCTTGGTTGGTTAGTCCACAGTAGGGTAACCATAGTCACAAGTTTTAGTCTTGGTTGGTTAGACCACAGGATGGTGACCATAGTCACGAGTTTTAGGCTTGGTTGGTTAGTCCACAGTATGGTAACCATAGTCACAAGTTTTAGTCTTGGTCGGTTAGACCACAGTATGGGGACCATAGTCACAAGTTTTAGTCTTGGTCAGTTAGACCACAGTATGGTGACCATAGTCACGAGGTTTAGTCTTGGTTGGTTAGTCCACAGTATGGTGACAATAATCACTAGTTTTAGTCTTGGTCGCGATCGGTTAGACCACAGTATGGCGACCATAGTCACAAGTTTTAGTCTTGGTTGGTTAGACCACAGGATGGTGACCATAGTCACGAGTTTTAGTCTTGGTTGCGATCGGTTAGACCACAGTATGGTGACCATAGTCACGAGGTTTAGTCTTGGTTGGTTAGTCCACAGTATGGTGACAATAATCACTAGTTTTAGTCTTGGTCGCGATCGGTTAGCCCACAGTATGGTGACCATAGTCACAAGTTTTAGTCTTGGTCGCGATCGGTTAGACCACAGTATGGCGACCATAGTCACAAGTTTTAGTCTTGGTTGGTTAGACCACAGGATGGTGACCATAGTCACGAGTTTTAGTCTTGGTTGGTTAGTCCACAGTAGGGTAACCATAGTCACAAGTTTTAGTCTTGGTTGGTTAGACCACAGGATGGTGACCATAGTCACGAGTTTTAGGCTTGGTTGGTTAGTCCACAGTATGGTAACCATAGTCACAAGTTTTAGTCTTGGTTGGTTAGACCACAGGATGGTGACCATAGTCACGAGTTTTAGGCTTGGTTGGTTAGTCCACAGTATGGTGACCATAGTCACAAGTTTTAGTCTTGGTCGCGATCGGTTAGACCACAGTATGGTGACCACAGTCACGAGTTTTAGTCTTGGTCGGTTAGACCACAGTATGGTGACCATAATCATGAGTTTTAGTCTTGGTCGCGATCGGTTAGACCACAGTATGGTAACCATAGTCACGAGTTTTAGTCTTGGTCGGTTAGACCACAGTATGGTGACCATAGTCACAAGTTTTAGTCTTGGTCGCAATCGGTCAGAAATGATTTGTCAAAGCTACTATCACACCAAAAATCCAGTTTTTAATGAACAGCTTCAGTTTTTAACCAGTGCTACAGAGATCCCTGAGAACTATTTCACACAATCTTACGGTCAGGTGAGCAAGTTCCGTTACATAATCTACATAGCTAGCAGGTTACTTTTTAAAGCATGCACAGTAATAACAGTACATCTGTGATGGGGGAGTGCTTTAACCATTTATGTACTGTTTGAATCTGTCTCATGAGTACATCTGTGAGTGCATTTTTACTCCAATGTTAAGGCTGAATCTGTCCTGATTCACATACTGAAAAAAAGTCTATTATGAAGTGGTATCATGTATATTATGATAGAAAGTTTGTAAACTAAAGCAATTACAGTCTCCATCACCCGCTCAACCCTACAAAGCCATCAATAGTCCAAGGTCAGTACTGAAACTTTATGAATTTAATAAGTGATAAATATTGGAATATTTGGCAGTATCTGTATAGTGCTTGACTGGATATCACCGCTGTGAACATACCATCATGGGCACTGAGGATGTTCAAATTGTCTTGAATTTTTTTTTTCACTTTACAGACATTATAGATTTAAAAAGAAGCTACAAAAATGTTATTGTCATTTACAAATGAACTGTAACATCAAAACCAAATCATTGTTAAAGATTTCCAAATCATTGTTCAAAATTTGATATGAATATAATTTTATTTCAGTGAAGAGTCTTGGGCTGTGTGGCAGAGAAAGCTATTAGCCCTGTGTAGGGTATACCCATGCATGCAGACCTTGTAACAGAGGTGAGACAGATGCAGCCATCACAATGGTCAGTAAGCCAGTCTCCAGATGCTGGGACTCCTGTCACTGAGCAACTCTTCCTCATCATCACTCAACTCAACTACAAACAGGCCAAAACAGGGAACAATTTGTACAAACACCAGACAAAACAGTTCACCAGTCCACCTGAAAACAATACAGTGTCCTCATTCAGTCTGACCTGTAGTAATAATGGAAGAATACTAGTCATCAATATTAAAATAAATCTAATAGAAATAATATATGTTCAGGTGCATGGACAAATACCCCAACTAATTTGGAAATGTAATTCAAATCCCTATTTTTCGCTTTCGTATAAATCTTCTACATGTTAGTATACCATCTTTTTCTCTGTGAATCATTGCCCAATAAGAAATCACAATGAAATACAAACAAGTCTAAAACTGCTGAGTCTTTCATCTTGATCTTCTACAGCTATGAATTATGTTTTTCTCTGCATTCATGTCCACAATAATGAAAATCATGTAAATCTTCTAATATCCTATCCAGTGTAAAAATTCTTATATTCTATCTCATGTAAATCTTCTAATATCCTATCCAGTGTAAATATTCTTATATTCTATCTCATGTAGATCTTCTAATATCCTATCCAGTGTAAATCTTCTTATGTTCTATCTCATGTAAATCTTCTAATATCCTATCCAGTGTAAATATTCTTATGTTCTATCTCATGTAAATCTTCTAATATCCTATCCAGTGTAAATATTCTTATGTTCTATCTCATGTAAATCTTCTAATATCCTATCCAGTGTAAATATTCTTATGTTCTATCTCATGTAAATCTTCTAATATCCTATCCAGTGTAAATATTCTTATGTTCTATCTCATGTAAATCTTCTAATATCCTATCCAGTGTAAATATTCTTATGTTCTATCTCATGTAAATCTTCTAATATCCTATCCAGTGTAAATATTCTTATGTTCTATCTCATGTAAATCTTCTAATATCCTATCCAGTGTAAATATTCTTATGTTCTATCTCATGTAAATCTTCTAATATCCTATCCAGTGTAAATATTCTTATGTTCTATCTCATGTAAATCTTCTAATATCCTATCCAGTGTAAATATTCTTATGTTCTATCTCATGTAAATCTTCTAATATCCTATCCAGTGTAAATATTCTTATGTTCTATCTCATGTAAATCTTCTAATATCCTATCCAGTGTAAATATTCTTATGTTCTATCTCATGTAAATCTTCTAATATCCTATCCAGTGTAAATATTCTTATGTTCTATCTCATGTAAATCTTCTAATATCCTATCCAGTGTAAATATTCTTATGTTCTATCTCATGTAAATCTTCTAATATCCTATCCAGTGTAAATATTCTTATGTTCTATCTCATGTAAATCTTCTAATATCCTATCCAGTGTAAATATTCTTATGTTCTATCTCATGTAAATCTTCTAATATCCTATCCAGTGTAAATATTCTTATGTTCTATCTCATGTAAATCTTCTAATATCCTATCCAGTGTAAATATTCTTATGTTCTATCTCATGTAAATCTTCTAATATCCTATCAAGTGTTAATATTCTTATGTTCTATCTTACGTAAATCTTCTAATATCCTATCCAGTGTAAATATTCTTATGTTCTATCTCATGTAAATGTTCTAATATCCTATCAAGTGTTAATATTCTTATGTTCTATCTTACTTAAATCTTCTAATATCCTATCCAGTGTAAATATTTTTATGTTCTATCTCACGTAAATCTTCTATTATCCTATCCAGTGTAAATATTCTTATGTTCTATCTTACGTAAATCTTCTAATATCCTATCCAGTGTAAATATTATTATGTTCTATCTCATGTAAATCTTCTAATATCCTATCCAGTGTAAATATTTTTATGTTCTATCTCATGTAAATCTTCTAATATCCTATCAAGTGTAAATATTCTTATGTTCTATCTCACGTAAATCTTCTAATATCCTATCCAGTGTAAATATTCTTATGTTCTATCTCACGTAAATCTTCTAATATCCTATCCAGTGTAAATATTCTTATGTTCTATCTCACGTAAATCTTCTAATATCCTATCCAGTGTAAATATTCTTATGTTCTATCTCACGTAAATCTTCTAATATTCTACCCAGTGTAAATCTTCTTATATCTTATCTAGTGTAAATCTTCTAATGTTCTTTCCTTTATCAATCTTCTGATATCCTATCTCGTGTAACTCTTCTAATATACTATCTAGTGTAAACCTAATGTTCTTTCGTTTATCAATCTTCTAATATCCTATCCATTGTAAATCTTCTTATATTTTATCTAGTGTAAATCTTCTAATATTTTATCTGGTGTAAATCTTCTGATATTCTACCCAGTGTAAATCTTCTAATATTCTACCCAGTGTAAATCGTCTAATATCCTATCTAGTGTAAATCTTCTTATATCCTATCCAGTGTAAAATCTTCTAATATCCTACCCAGTGTAAATCTTCTTATATCCTATCTAGTGTAAACCTTCTAATGTCCTATCTATTGTAAATATTCTAATATCCTATCTAGTGTAAATATTCTAATGTCCTATCTATTGTTAATATTCTAATATCCTATCTAGTGGAAATATTCTAATGCCCTATCCAGTATCAATCATCTAATATCCTATCTAGTGGAAATATTCTTATATCCTATCTAGTGAATTTTATTCTAATATATAATATCCTTTCTAAATTTTAACATCATTTCTAGTATTATCTTTTGTGAAAAGTATATGAATTCTTCAAATTTGATGTGTATTCTGTAGTTAAACCTTCACTTAAGTACATGTAATTAATTAAGACTTGAGTCAATAAAACAAACAAGAAAAACATCACAAAATTTAGGTAGAAAAGTATGTGAGATTTACACCTGCCACATGCCTATCATCATTACCTTTGAGTAAGAGTTATCTGTAATGAACCCCTTATTTTCAGTCTTTTGTCTGTGTTATCTCTACAATACCAAGCCTTTATCAGGATGTATTGAAAGTGAAATGAGTTCTATTGTAAAGATATCCTTCCTCTCCAGATAAATGCCCACTCTGTCCATAACAGCGTGAATTGCTGCGGTAACCATGACACAAGTTGTTTGTCCACGGTAATGTGTACATTATCATGGAGAGTTCCACTATCACAAAATGTCATAAACAAGATGATTCACTGCATATAGATCTTTGTTGTTGCAAAATGGCCATTGACTGACCTTTAAATGACCTTCACTTGGCTTAATCTAATCCTCAACCTCACTGATTACTCATCTGTTTGCGTATAAAAGTGGACATTTAAATAGTGTTTCTAATGCCATTCAGTTGGGCCTCATGTCATTTGGCCCATGGCCATTTGCTTTCTCCTTGAATTCATTTGGCTGTATTTGCCTTTGAGCCTATTTATCCTTTGGGCTTTTTGCTTTAGGGCCTATATATTCTTTGGGCCAATTGATTTTAGGCCTAATTATTCATTTGGCTATTTGTCCTTTGGCCTGATTGTCCTTGAGCTTTTCTTTTTTTCCCTTGAACTTATTTCTTCTCTCTTTAATTTAACTAATAGAAATAATGAATGTGATCAAACAATAAAATAAATATGGACTTTTTAAATAGATAGCATATGTTTGAAAGTTACCTAAAAATGCTATCATTGACTATAAGGCTCATGCAGTAAACCCTTGAATTATCAGTATGTAATAAGGGAGATAACTCTAACCAGAAATTACACAGTTAGGATTTACCCTTAAGTCCTGTTATAAAATAAGCTTTCAGAAAGAATCAGTTTTGATCAATCAGGATCAGAAAAATGAAACCATTCCCCATATGAAACCAGACAGACCTGTCCTAAAGAGACAGTAATAAAATAACATCCAATTGGTTTCTTATTGTTCTCCGAGTGTAAAATAAAGTAATCTTATAGTAAGCTCTGAGTCAGGCCAGCTAGTCTTTATGAAATATGTTTGCCTAAACCTGCAAATAATGTAACTTTTTACTGGTTTAATAAATTTTTTAAAAGTATGTTTTGATGAGTTGCTTGCATGCTTTGATAATGATAAAATTAAAATGTAATAAAATATTTTGAGTATACTTTGTTTTCCAGGTTGGTCAGATTTAGGCAAACAATCCTTACTTTATTTTAGGCCCAAAATCTAAACACTCCCATCTGATGAAAGAAAAACTTCTTAATTTGTTTATACACTCCTTTAATTTGTTTATACACTGTATTTGCACTGGAAACTACTTTCGGTGATTGCCAAACTATGACAGTATTGACCTTCTAGTGTTGATCTGTAAACACATTCTGTCAAGTGAAATTAAGGTTACCTATTGGTTTCTCTGATACAGTAACTTGATTGGTTAAAAAATTATTTCTCATGACCATCTCAATGACCCTCACAAATGGTCAGTAAAATATCCACAGGCCTCTTTTATCTGGTGACATTTCAAATAATTGGTTGTTTGTTTCTTGGTGACAAAGATCTGAGGTCATACATTTCAATGATGTAGTATACAGTGCTGTCTTATCTGGCAATAAGCCCATGCCTGGTAATAACCCTACCCATATCTAATTCAGTTCAGTAGAACATATATGCCTGGTAATAACCCTACCCATATCTAATGCCGTTCAGTAGAACATATATGCCTCGTAATAACCCTATCCATATCTAATTCAGTTCAGTAGAACATATATGCCTTGTAATAACCCTACCCATATCTAATTCCGTTCAGTAGAACATATATGCCTGGTAATAACCCTACCCAAATCTAATGCCGTTCAGTAGAACATATATGCCTGGTAATAACCCTACCCATATCTAATTCAGTTCAGTAGAACATATATGCCTTGTAATAACCCTACCCATATCTAATTCCGTTAAGTAGAACATATATGCCTGGTAATAACCCTACCCATATATAATTCAGTTCATCAGAACATATATGCCCGGTAATAACCCTACCCATATCTAATTCAGATCAGTAGAACATATATGCCTGGTAATAACCCTCCCCATATCTAATTCAGTTCAGTAGAACATATATGTCTGGTAATAACCCTACCCATATCTAATTCAGTTCATCAGAACATATATGCCCGGTAATAACCCTACCCATATCTAATTCAGTTCAGTAGAACATATATGCCCTGTAATAACCCTACCCATATCTAATGCAGTTCAGTAGAACATATATGTCTGGTAATAACCCTACCCATATCTAACTCAGTTCAGTAGAACATATATGCCCGGTAATAACTCTACCCATATCTAATTCAGTTCAGTAGAACATATATGCCCAGTAATAACCCTACCCATATCTAATGCAGTTCAGTAGAACATATATGTCTGGTAATACCCCTACCTATATCTAATGCAGTTCAGTAGAACATATATGCCTGGTAATATCCCTACCAATATCTAGTGCAGTTCAGTAGAACATATATGCCTGGAAATAACCCTACCAATATCTAATGCAGTTCAGTAGAACATATATGCCTGGTAATAACCCTACCAATATCTAGTGCAGTTCAGTAGAACATATATGCCTGGTAATAACCCTACCCATATCTAATGCAGTTCAGTAGAATATATATGCCTGGTAATATCCCTACCCATATCTAATGCAGTTCAGTAGAACATATATGCCTGGTAATAACCCTTCCCATATCTAATGCAGTTCCGTAGAACATATATGCCCAGTAATAACCCTACCCATATCTAATGCAGTTCAGTAGAATATATATGCCTGGTAATATCCCTGCCCATATCTAATGCAGTTCAGTAGAACATATATGTCTGGTAATAACCCTACCCATATCTAATTCAGTTCAGTAGAACATATATGGCTGGTAATAACCCTACCCATATCTAATGCAGTTCAGAGAACATATATGCCTGGTAATAACCCTACCTATATCTAATGCAGTTCAGTAGAATATATATGCCTGGTAATATCCCTGCCCATATCTAATGCAGTTCAGTAGAACATATATGCCTGGTAATAAACCTACCCATATCTAATTCAGTTCAGTAGAACATATATGTCTGGGAATAACCCTACCCATATCTAATGCAATTCAGTAGAATATATATGCCTGGTAATAACCCTACCCATATCTAATGCAGTTCAGTTGAAATGCCAACAAAATTGTCCTGTAACAAGCAACCTCTCTTCTTTGAGGCAAAAGAGTGATGGCCTCCTGGGCTTGTTGCAAGCCTAACAACTGGTACATGTCAGAGGCGTAGCTAGCCCTTGATGGGAGTGAATAGTTAGGACAGGGTCCAGGGCATGGCCTTGGTAGGGAACAAGAGGGTGCAAAAAGCAGTGTTTTTGTGTTGTCATGTTTTTCTGTTAGGAACTTACCAGCATATGGGCAGCTACGTGCCTGTATGTAGCGCCTGCATGTATATGGTATGTATTAAGACTCCACAAAGTCAGAGGGACAGGTGAGGTGAGAGAAGTCGATACAAGTATTGCAGGTGTTTTGAGAGCTGTAGTGTTGATTACAAGATTATAAAGCCTATAATATACAGGATACAAGATTACAGCTTCCTAGAACACTGTACCTAAACCCCTAGCTGCTACTACAGCATATATAGATTGATTAGGAAACCAAGTAGCTAGAACATATCAGGATATACAAAAAAAATCCACATTTTGCAAGATGTTGGCGAGAAATGTGAATCGATCACCTCTTCTGACTGGATTTAAGTTAATCTGTGCAGAATATATAATACCCATTTACTTGTGCGACATTATACCTCAATAGGTCGCCTACAAACATCTGTTCCACAAAATCACTCCTGTATTAAACTTGTCTATCAATGTCACGCCTGTAAAACATTGTTACAAACACCTGTGTATAACAGCCACTTCTGAAATGAACAACTGAGCTGTACACTCATGTATATCCACAATATTGTACAACCATATATATCAACAATACTGTACACTCATATATATCCACAATACTGTACAATCATATATATCCACAATACTGTACAATCATATATATCCACAATACTGTACAATCATATATATCCACAATACTGTACAATCATATATATCCACAATACTGTACAATCATATATATCCACAATACTGTACAATCATATATATCCACAATACTGTACAATCATATATATCCACAATACTGTACAATCATATATATCCACAATACTGTACAATCATATATATCCACAATACTGTACAATCATATATATCCACAATACTGTACAATCATATATATCCACAATACTGTACAATCATATATATCCACAATACTGTACAATCATATATATCCACAATACTGTACAATCATATATATCCACAATACTGTACAATCATATATATCCACAATACTGTACAATCATATATATCCACAATACTGTACAATCATATATATCCACAATACTGTACAATCATATATATCCACAATACTGTACAATCATATATATCCACAATACTGTACAATCATATATATCCACAATACTGTACAATCATATATATCCACAATACTGTACAATCATATATATCCACAATACTGTACAATCATATATATCCACAATACTGTACACTCATGTATATCCACAATACTGTACAATCATATATATCCACAATACTGTACAGTATTGTGGATATATATGATTGTACAGTATTGAGGATATATATGGTTGTACAGTATTTAGGATATATATGATTGTACAGTATTGTGGATATATGTGATTGTACAGTATTGTGGATATATATGATTGTATAGTATTGTGGATATATATGATTGTACAGTATTGGGGATATATATGATTGTACAGTATTGTGGATATATGATTGTACAGTATTGTGGATATATATGGTTGTACCGTATTGTGGATATATATGATTGTACATTATTGTGGATATATATGATTGTACAGTATTGTGGATATATATGGTTGTACCGTATTGTGGATATATATGATTGTACATTATTGCGGATATATATGATTGTACAGTATTGTGGATATATGTGATTGTACAGTATTGTGGATATATATGATTGTTCAGTATTGTGGATATACATGAGTGTACAGTATTGTGGATATATATGGTTGTACAGTATTGAGGATATATATGGTTGTACAGTATTTAGGATATATATGATTGTACAGTATTGTGGATATATCTGATTGTACAGTATTGTGGATATATATGATTGTTCAGTATTGTGGATATATATGATTGTACATTATTGTGGATATATATGGTTGTACAGTATTGTGGATATATATGGTTGTTCAGTATTGTGGATATATATGATTGTACAGTATTGGGGATATATGATTGTACAGTATTGTGGATATATATGATTGGACAGTATTGTGGATATATATGATTGTACAATCATATATATCCACAATACTGTACAATCCTATATATCCACAATACTGTACAATCATATATATACACAATACTGTACAACCATATATATCCACAATACTGTACATTCATATATATCCACAATACTGTACAATCATATATATCCACGATACTGTACAATCATATATATCCACAATACTGTACCCTCATGTATATCCACAATACTGTACAATCATATATATCCACTATACTGAACAACCATATATATCCACAATACTGTACAATCATATATAACCACAATACTGTACAATCATATATATCCACAATGCTGTACAATCATATATATCCACAATACTGTACACGCATGTATATCCACAATACTGTACAATCATATATATACACAATACTGTACAATCATATATATCCTCAATACTGTACAATCATATATATCCACAATACTGTTCAATCATATATATCCACAATACTGAACAACCATATACATCCACAATACTGTACAATCATATATATCCACAATGCTGTACAATCATATATATCCACAATACTGTACAATCCTATATATCCACAATACTGTACAATCATATATATACACAATACTGTACAATCATATATATCCACAATAATGTACAATCATATATATCCACAATACGGTACAACCATATATATCCACAATACTGTACAATCATACATATCCACAATGTCATTTAGGTATCATTGCAGTCATAATTTCTTAGCTTGTAAAAAAAATTCTTTAAAAGATGGGCTGCAGTGGGCGAGTGGTTAAGGTGTCTGACCGTCTATGATCAATTGCCCTCCACTGTACCATTGGGTCACAAGTTTGAGGACTACGTTGGGCAGTCAAAATCACAAAAAGACAAAAACCAGATCTTTTAAAGAACACTTCTTAATTCCTCTTATTTTAGGATAAAAGACGGATCCTCAAAGGAAGGTTTTGGGAGTGGTCATCTATTGTGGTCATCAATAGATATATTAAGTGTATATGTGGAATTTACAAAATGAAGGTATAGGGTACCCCTGCATCACTTTTAATTGCCAAAAAGAGTTCTAAGCAACCTAGAGGAGAGGGAGGGGTATACTGATCCTTCAATTTTGTCTTGATATATTCCAGGGGTGCAGAGAGCATAAGTGAGCATAGCCCCTGGAGTATCTAGGATGATATATCACAGTGTGTGCCTCCTTGTGGATGAAACGAAGTAAACACGTTTGGTGTACATCATACAAATCTCCTGTTAGCATAACAGTAAACTGGCTTTGAAGTCAGGTGTCACTCCTCTGTATAGTGATTGGCCCGGATTTTTAACTTGAGACTTATCAAATAGCTAGCCCTGTGCCTTCAATTTTCGCTATGACATATTCTTGGGATGGAGAGAGGAGAGCATATAGCGAAACCCCTTTCCAGCAGAACACAATTTGAATAGCCAATCATCTGATGACGGTGGGCTAAAATACACCACCTCAAATCTCTTATAGTTTTCAATTTTATCTGAGCAGAAACCAAGCACTATTTTTGGCTCGAAACCATAAAATGCTTAATTAGTTATTTGGATGAAAGTCCAACGCGAGAAAGAATAGATTTATAAAAGAGTAAAAGAATGAAGGAATTTCTGAGGATGAAAATGAAAATGCCAACTCATGATGTTGTCATAAATGTAACTTGAGTTAAAACAAGAAAATGTATTTGACAAATGACACTCAGCAAGCTGGAACCAAAAAGACAAGCACCACTATACCCAGATATGTTTTCCCTCAAAATCTTACCGATATGTGATATTCACCGAGAGTGACTTCCCTTGTTTAGAAAGTCACATGAGTCGTCCAACTTGATATCAAAGGTTGATGATGCATGCACAAAACAGAACAGAAAATAGAACCAAAAAGAATGGCTACTGTCTTCTACACTTGAGTTCAACCTTACAAGTATGGAATCAAGTTAAACATTAAGTAAAATTTTCTCCCTCAATCAAAGTATCACTGACAAGATCGGGCTCCATTCGTTCCATTCTGTAACACTTACACTGCAAGGTTGTCAGGTTGTTTGTATAACAAAGGCGATAAGACTTTGATAAAGGCTGCAGTAAAGAAGCTGTATACATATTGGATGTCACAACAGTGGAATATCACTCATCTCAACTGAGATCATTCAGAAAACTTCATCTTTGTATTGATATTAAGGAACAGAAATACAGTAAAGAATATTATATGCTACCTTATACACTTGTTTTGAGAGTTATATATTTCTTAATCATTTTTGAATAAGCATTATTGTATAATTCAGTTTGCACTTAGTGGTACAAATGTACTTGTGTGGACTGTTCAAACAATGTTAATCAATTAGCCAGATCATCGCCAAAAACATTTTTGTGTAGAACTCTTCGACAAAGGAGGTTCATGTCTCTTTAAGGTAGCATACATCCTAAAATGAAGTATCTTTTTAATCTGAAAACAATCATGGCATTTTAGTCCTTATTTTTTATTGTTGAAACTATTTTTTTAAACCCCTGTTACTAGACTAATGATAGTCCACTGTCTTGCAATGTTAATTCCAGCAGTAGATTCACCCTCGTAAGTTTTGTAATGATAATACCAGCAGTAGATTCACCCTCGTAAGTTTTGTAATGATAATACCAGCAGTAGATTCACCCTCGTAAGTTTTGCAATGATAATACCAGCAGTAGATTCACCCTCGTAAGTTTTGTGAAGGGCTTACCAACTCTCTTAAAGGTTTATTGAAAATGTCAGCAGTTGTTTAATCTTCTTGCATAAGTTCCTCCAAAAGCTGAATTTCCCAATCCTCACCAACACTTTCACCTACAGAAGTATCTTTACCATTAATATCATGGTAGTTAGCATAATACATTTACAAATTTACTTTTATGTGACGGATTACGCTCGGCTAAATTTTACCAAGTCACACATCTAACTTAGACCATTATCATAGGAACTTCATCATTTATATTCAATAAACTCTTCACATACAACATAATGGCAATGTAATTCTAAACACTGCTCTGTCTGATAAAGACATTTTTAAAATAATGTTTTGTTATTATACAATAGCTTATATTAATCAGAAGTTTCTCTCATGCCTCTGTGCTAAAAAGTGCTTAGTGTGACCTCAGCTAGATCCCTGGTCATGTCTCTGCTGTCAGGAGGTTTGAAATGTTTTAAAATTTTATTTGGGGATCGAGGGGCCTCTGGGATTTCCAGCATTTTCATCAATGTAATAAACCTCAGACTAAAAGTGGGACACTGCAAGAAGCCTTTAAACCAAGGGTTGTTCTAAATAGCAATCTGTTTTCAATCAGATTCTTTAATCAGTCTGACAATGTTAACATGAACTAGGCCTTGTTTTACATTAAATCTCACCTTGGCACTGGTATATGTACCCATTCTATACACTCAGGTATAAACACTAATTGACTGAAGCATGTTTCTAAACAACCAAACAAAGAAAATAATTGTAAAAATACCTTTAAAAATACCAAAAAAAACAGTCCTAAGTTAATCATGCACATGTATTCAAAACATGCTAACTAAAGTCCAGAAGAGTTGAAAGGATTTTTTTCTTGAAATTTTGTATATGTACATTATTCTTTTGGATTTTAGCCAATATTAGAATATTTCATTATAAACTAATTCATAGTAATCTCATGAATGTACAAATTACTGATCCTAATCAGAGGGCCGTATTTTGCAAAGATGATAATTGGATAACCTGAACATTCATGTAAACAATAAATAGTAATGGAAACCTGTACCTAAGGATGATTTACATGAGACAATGGATGCCTTTCATCACAGAAGTTAATACTGTACATATACAGACTTCACCACAACAACAAGGCTTTTTAACTCTCATATAATATGTTTCAGTTTATTTTTAATAAAACCCAGGTGGGTTGACATTGTATGGCAGTAATCCAACTAAAAATAAAGTGTCAAGGTTACCCTGATCTACAGAGATTAGGTTACACTTTAAAAGCATGTTGTTTTGATATGTAACATGAAATATGATCAGGCCGTTTTAGTGCAGCTTCCTCTCCTGGTATCGAGTACCCCTGTGATTACTTCCCATGTGACCACTTCCTACAGGATTGCATAATCTTCCCAGTAATACAGTGACTTGTATCTTATTTAAATCTGTCAGCTGACACTGACTGGAGGTCTAATTTAAATCAGTCCAGCTGACACTGACTGGGGTCTAATTTAAATCAGTCAGCTGACACTGACTGGGATCTTATTTAAATCAGTCAAGTATCTGAGGTAGTTTCAAACACTGACGACACTTTGCTGTAACCAGTCTATACACAAGTGGAAACCATATCTTTCTTATCATTGTCAGGCGAATGTACAATTGGAAATGAATTACATGTAAGATGTCTTAATCAAATAACATAAATCAGAAACAACAATATATCACAGGTCATACAAAACTATTTTTAAATATACAAAATTCCACAGAAATCATCAAATAACTGAATGTGACAACTTAATAAAATTAAATTTAGATAAAACTAGCAAACGTGTGTAAGGCATAAACAAAACACCTTAGCCCTGAAGTCAATAGACTACATACATGAAATACCCCCTTGGCCCTGAAGTCAACAGACTACAGATATGAAATACCCCCTTGGCCCTGAAGAGACTACAGACATGAAATACCCCCTTCGCCCTGAAGTCAATAGACTACAGACATGAAATACCCCCTTTGACCCGAATAGCCTACAGACATGAAATACCCCCTTGGCCCTTAATTCAATAGACTACAGACATGAAATACCCCCTTTGCCCTGAATAGACTACAGACATGAAATACCCCCTTGGCCCTTAATTCAATAGACTACAGACATGAAATACCCCCTTTGCCCAGAATAGACTACAGACATGAAATATCCCACTAGCCCTGAATAGACTACAGACATGAAATACCACCTTTGCCCTGAATAGACTACAGACATGAAATACCCCCTTGGTCCTGAAGTCAACAGACTACAGATATGAAATATCCCCTTGACCCTGAAGTCAATAGACTACAGACATGAAATACCCCCTTGGCGCTAAATAGACTACAGACATGAAATACCCCCTTCGCCCTGAAGTCAATAGACTACAGACATGAAATCCCCCCTTTGCCATGAATAGACTACAGACATGAAATACCCCCTAGGCCCTGAAGTCAATACACTACAGACATGAAATACCCCCTTTGCCCAGAATAGACTACAGACATGAAATATCCCTTGGTCCTGAATAGACTACAGACATGAAATACCCCCTTGGCCCTGAAGTCAACAGACTACAGATATGAAATACCCCCTTGGTCCTGAATAGACTACAGACATGAAATATCCCCTTGGTCCTGAATAGACTACAGACATGAAATACCCCCATGGCCCTGAAGTCAACAGACTACAGATATGAAATATCCCCTTGACCCTGAAGTCAATAGACTACAGACATGAAATACCCCCTTGGCCCTGAAGTCATTAGACTACAGACATAAAATACCCCCTTTAGACAAAAATATTAAAAGCTCACTTGCCAAGTGAGCTAAACAAATGGTGCCTTTATATAGCAAGCGAATTAAAAACATACAACCAAGTATTACTGACGCTTGGGGTTCATTATTAACATGATTAACTGTTTACAACAAAGGACAATTTGACTGACCTTCTTCTTGGTCATTTTTGTCTGCTTTTATCTCATCAACACCTAGCAGTTGCATCTCCTTTCGGAGATCGTCATCATTGACGTCATTTTCTTGAAAGGTGTCGCTGATGAATTCGTCTTGAGGTGGACTTCCAGCTACGAACTCTTCTTCCTTCTGAAGGTGATCTGAAATGAAAGAGAATAAGATATCAACTATGATATTATTATAACATTGTTGGACTGCTTATTATTAAAATATTTTGATGAATTCAGATATCAACTTAGTATCTGGGAACATGTTAGTAACTGTATCCACCAAATTTAGACATTTTATGATCTGAGAAATAAACATAAATAAGTGTATCTGATAAAGACACCAGTAGAGTTATTGTTTTAGTATATTGATGTGTCTTTTCCAGTCTGTTAGGAATTATGAAGAAATTGTGTATAAAGCCTGGTTTTGCTGAAGTGGTTTATAGTTTTGTGCTGTTGAGGTTTTTGCAAGAAGGATAGTCTTTCCACAAAGGGTTACACCGAAGTGGTCTTACAGGAATGTTGGATGTCTCAAGCTAGATTATACCCTGGTGGTCTTACAGGAATGTTGGGTGTCTCAAGCCAGATGTTGCCCTGGTGGTCTTACAGGGATGTTGGGTGTCTCAAGCTAGATTATACCCTGATGGTCTTACAGGGATGTTAGGTGTCTCAAGCTAGATTTTACCCTGGTGGTCTTACAGGAATGTTGGGTGTCTCAAGCCAGATGTTGCCCTGGTGGTCTTACAGGAATGTTGGGTGTCTCAAGCCAGATGTTGCCCTGGTGGTCTTACAGGGATGTTGGGTGTCTCAAGCCAGATTTTACCCTGATGGTCTTACAGGGATGTTAGGTGTCTCAAGCTAGATTTTACCCTGGTGGTCTTACAGGAATGTTGGGTGTCTCAAGCCAGATGTTGCCCTGGTGGTCTTACAGGAATGTTGGGTGTCTCAAGCCAGATGTTGCCCTGGTGGTCTTACAGGGATGTTGGGTGTCTCAAGCCAGATTTTACCCTGATGGTCTTACAGGGATGTTGGGTGTCTCAAGCTAGATTTTACCCTGGTGGTCTTACAGGAATGTTGGGTGTCTCGAGCCAGATTATAGCCTGGTGGTCTTACAGGAATGTTGGGTGTCCCGAGCCAGACTATACCTTGGTGAACTATTGGAATTTGGGTGTCCCGAGCCAGATTATAGCCTGGTGGTCTTACAGGAATGTTGGGTGTCCCGAGCCAGATTATACCCTGGTGGTCTTACAGGAATGTTGGGCATCTCGAGCCAGATTTTATTCGGTTGTTCTTACAGGAATATTCGGTGTCTCGAGCCAGATTTTATTCTGTTGGTCTTACAGGAATATCGGGTGTCCCGAGCCAGATTATACCCTGGTGGTCTAACAGGAATATTGGGTGTCCCGAGCCAGATTTTCTTACAGGAGAGGTGTTAGAACTATTATGATTTTTTTTATGAAATTTAAGCATGCCAATTAATCGTTTTGAAGTTTTATGCAAAGAGTGCAAATAGAAAATAAAAAGATTACATCACTGTTTTTTTCTGATATATCTCTAATTCACATCAATTTCGATCTGAATGACAGTTGTCTCCCTTCAAAAATATTCATCATAAGAGAGTAGCAGTATGAGTGCTCATTGTGAGAACCATCTTTCTTCCCAGCAATATGTTTCAACATCAGGTTGTTGACACCATCACTAAATATTATTTATACTACAGTATTGAAATGTCTGATATGCAACAAGGAAATGATGACACGAAAATAAGACAAGAAGAACATGTGTATTACACAGGGTGGAGCCTCCTGAACAAGGAAACATCAGAAAACATCAACGTTTCCATTAATTAAAGTATCATATACATACAAGATTGTTGAACTATTAACATAATAACAATTAGTATCTATGTTACAACAACTGTGAATCGGTTAAGCTAAAATGGCAGAAAATTAATTACATGAAATTTTGTATTGGGACAAATGTTCACATCACCAGGAGGGTTAACAACATTCCTGATACGTTGAATCTTCAACTTCCTGTAGTTTCTATTATTCCTAATAGATTACAATATTTATGAAGATACATTTCCTTACATAATTTATGAACTCCCTAAGTGGACTCTGAGTTGATGCTTCCCTAAGTGAACTCTGAGTTGATGCTTCCCTAAGTGAACTCTGAGTTGATGTTTCCCAAAGTGAACTCTGAGTTGATGCTTCCCTAATAAGTGAACTCTGAGTTGATGCTTCCCAAAGTGAACTCTGAGTTGATGCTTCCCTAAGTGAACTCAGAGTTGATGTTTCCCTAAGTGAACTCTGAGCTGATGCTTCCCTAAGTGAACTCTGAGTTGCTGCTTCCCTAAGTGAACTCTGAGTTGATGCACCCCTAAGTGAACTCTGAGTTGATGTTTCCCTAAGTGATATCTGAGTTGATGTTTCCCTAAGTGAACTCTGAGGTGATGCTTCCCTAAGTGAACTCTGAGTTGATGAACCCCTAAGTGAACTCTGAGTTGATGCTTCCCCAAGTGAACTCTGAGTTGATGCTTCCCTAAGTGAACTCTGAGTTGATGCACCCCTAAGTGAACTCTGAGTTGATGTTTCCCTAAGTGGACTCTGAGTTGATGCTTCCCTAAGTGAACTCTGAGTTGATGCTTCCCTAATTTATAAGTGAACTCTGAGTTGATGCTTCCATAAGAAGACTATTTGAAACCTATTTACGTGACTTTTTTTATAACTAAGTCTATATGATCAGAAATTAGTCTAGGTCATCCTGCAGTTGACGGAAATGATGCCCAGATCTGAAATAAGATATGACTTAACATATTCAAGCATTGTTCAAAAGTAATATGCTCTGATTTTGAGGTAATTAGTGACAATTTTGTTTTTGTAATTATGGCCACTATAAGTTTGGGGTCCCAATCTACAAAATCACCATGACTTTTTATCATTTATATAGCTAATACCTAAACAGAAATCTGAAGCCTGCAAGGAATGCAATCCATTTTCAAGAAAACAGTATCCACAATGACTATTATACGGATATCTGTTTATTCATCCCCAGGCCCTCCACTAGATTTTCTAAACTTGACATTTTCCTGTTATGTGTAACAGGTGTAGCACCGTATATGTACAGTGTATATCGCCATACACATTAACATGTATTGAGAGACTTACAAAGTCTTTTCAATAAATCTTCACAAAGTGTCTTTGTAAATATATACCTGTGTTCATGGTCAAACAGTACGCTTTATATATGGTATGGAACAAAAAGCACAGAACGATCTACAAATAAACAAATAACAAGGAGCACTAAGTTACCTCCCTTAGAGTTTGGCACCACGCCAGTATTGGAAACCAATGTGTTCTTTATCAGCGTGAATTCAGGTGAAATTGATTAATGAACGTTTGTCAGCAATTGAACCCAATACCTCCTCTTGCTGAATGTAATACAACCATGTTGTTATGTTTACAACACAATTCAAACTTCAGAATTCCAACAGTAGAATGTATTAATGCAAACTATTTTTAAAGAATCAAAAAGCAAATGAAACTGAAAGTCTGTTCCTACCAATAAGCAGAGGAAATCAGCTTAAACTTCCTTCTTATATACTAACTAGACTTTCTACAATAAGATCACAACACAAACAATACACACTTGTTTACCACAGAGCATTACATACTGTTTATTTATATACATGTACGATAAGTCACCTCCTGGGAGGTGACACACATTTATATTGCCATTGTGTAAGTTGTCTGGAGCAATAAATAACACAACTAAGTATCTATTATTATAACTTATGTAAGGACAAAAACTATTTTCAATGAATTGTGTTGAGATGTACAACTCTACTTTTTTCAGAGTTTGTTTTGGAATATAGAGAACAAAGTCACCATCCACTGATCAAGTTCTTCAAGTAGGTTTTCCCAACAAGTTTGCTTAATACTGATATTATACTACAATAAGTTTTATTTCAATTTGCCAAGCTTATACTCCTTGGTAACTAAATGATACCCCAGACAACAAAGCTATCTAAACAGAACAAGAGGCCCAGAGGGCCTGTATCGCTCACCTGAATATGTTTAAAATAATTGGTATGAAGTAGGTGCTGTAAGTACATATGAAATTTCAGAAAGATCCATACAGTACTTGAGATATAGTGAGAACAAACTTCAAACAGAGCAACCACCCCTAGGGGGGTCATACCCACTGCTTATACAAAATTGAGTCCCCTTGGCCCATAACAAAATGTTCATCAGGGAAAAGGTACAAAATTTAACCTTTACCTTTGACCCAGTGACCTTGACCTTTGGTCAATTGACTCCTTGTTTAATTCCGAGCAACATTCCTTCAAAGTGTCATAGCTAAATGTTCACCAGTGAAAAGATACAAAATTTAACATTGACCTTTGACCCAATGACCTTGACCTTTGGTCATTTGACTCCTTGTTTGTTTAATTCTGATCAACTTTGCTTCATCATGTCACAACAAAATGTTCATCAGTGAATACAGGTGTAGATGCAAAAATTGACCTTGACCTTTGAATCTAATTACCTTGACCTTTGACCTCAACTTTTTACCTCAATGTGTATTTTTTTTATCTCAGTGTGTCTCTTTGTTTAATTCCAAACAACTTTGCTTCATAATGTCAAAGTGAAATGTTCACCCGTGAAAAGCTACAAAAAATTGACCTTGACCACTGACCCTATGACCTTGACCTTTGGTCAGTTGACTCATTGTTGAATTCTCATCAACTTTGCTTCATCATGTCATAACAAAATGTTCATCAGTGAAAATATGTAAAATTTGACCTTGACCTTTGAACCTAATGACTTTGACCTTTGACCTTGACTTTTTACCTCAATGTGTATTTTGTGAACTGAACATCTTGACCAAGTTTCATGTACATAGGTCAATAAATACCAAAGTTATCAGCCAGGAACAAAATTTGTGGACGGACAGACAGACAGACAGACAGACAGACAGAGTGATTACTGTAGGGCACCCGTATCTCCGATATTGGGCCCTAACAAGTAATAGGTATTAATACACGCTATAATGTAATGTGCTGTAAAACAAGTAATAGGTAATAAGACAAGCTATAATGTAATGTGCTGTAAAACAAGTAATAGGTAATAAGACACGCTATAATGTAATGTACGTGCTGTAAAACAAGTAATAGGTAATAAGACATGCTATAATGTAATGTGCTGTAAAACAAGTAATAGGTAATAAGACATGCTATAATGTAATGTGCTCTAAAACAAGTAATAGGTAATAAGACACACTATAATGTAATGTGCTGTAAAACAAGTAATAGGTAATAAGACATGCTATAATGTAATGTGCTGTAAAACAAGTAATAGGTAATAAGACACACTAAAATGTAATGTGCTCTAAAACAAGTAATAGGTAATAAGACACGCTATAATGTAATGTACTTGCTGTAAAACAAGTAATAGGTAATAAGACATGCTATAATGTAATGTGCTCTAAACCAAGTAATAGGTAATAAGACACACTATAATGTAGTGTGCTCTAAAACAAGTAATAGGTAATAAGACACGCTATAATGTAATGTACGTGCTGTAAAACAAGTAATAGGTAATAAGACACACTATAATGTAGTGTGCTCTAAAACAAGTAATAGGTAATAAGACACGCTATAATGTAATGTACGTGCTGTAAAACAAGTAATAGGTAATAAGACACACTATAATGTAATGTGCTCTAAAACAAGTAATAGGTAATAAGACACGCTATAATGTAATGTGCTCTAAAACAAGTATTCTTACAGTAAAGACTGTCTAGTAAATATGTTTAAAGTACTAGATCACCGAAAACAAAATGTCAAAATAATGTTGTCTGGATAAATTTATACTAAAATATGTTTATAAATCTGTTCTGCTCTTGCTCTGCCCTAACTGTGTGGCCTAACTACTTAAGCTTGCCTGACATAATACAGGTGTCAGGTCTGGTGTCAGGTCAGGTGTCAGGTCAGGTGCTGAAACTTTCTCTACATTAAACAATCTACTTCAGAAGAGAATTTATTTAAATTTCTTATGATTTTGCATAAAAAGGAACACAAATAGTAATCCACAATGTAATTTATAGTAAACAGTGTCAAATATACACCATGTACATTATGTAGTTACGTGTCAAAATCCATTAACACACATCTTCACCAATCAAAACTGTTAATTTAAAATAGCCTCTAGGTATATACATGTATGTGACCTCTTTGCTAGCATTAGAGGAGCTCAATTTTATTTTTATATCCAACTCATGTCCAAGATCAGTATCTCAACAATGTTTTTATATGTCCTCAACCCAGCTACTGGAAGACTTGCCCAAAAATATGATAAACAAGAAAAAATAATTAAAAGATTTTTCTTTTTTTTAATTTAATGATTTAAAAAGAATGTTTAAAAGTACCCTCTCTGAGGCCCCACAGTCATGTTAGGGCTGGCCTGTAGCATATGGCTGTACTCTTCTACACTAACCATATGCAGGTGAACTCTGTCACAGTTCACCGACCACTGGATGGTAAACAAGTTCAGCAGAATACCATGCCAGTGTCGTGTACAATTTATTAACTTTCTTAAAAACAGTATCAAATTACAGTGCAGAAACATTTACCATCATGTAAATTTCACTTTTTGAACTAATTCCAGAATGTAAGGAATGTTAAGAAATTTAAAAAAACAAAATGACTGAATAGTAAATTTTCATTACATGAATAGATCCCTCGATACATTCTTATGTAGGTAGGGTATTACAGAGGGCTGACTAGACTTCCACAATTCAGCCCCTGGATCTTACACTGTACACAATGTTAGTCAGATCCCTTGCTGTTTGACAATTAAAGTAAACTAGCTATTTCACAAATAAGGAAAAAATGTTTTATCTTTATTGAACACAACAAAACACAATCAGAACATTTCTCCATGGACTATTTTGAAACTAAACAAGAGTACATTTGTTGCAGAACAATACAGTTCCTGTACTTGGAACCTTTCTGAAGCATCCTTGTAAAAACAATATGAAATATAAAAAGGAGAAACAACACATCTGTTTCAAATTACATATTATAAAAGAAAGAGCATTTATTTCTTGGTATGTGTTGAAATATGAAAACAGAAGGAACTTTATTTTTCATTTTAGTCATGTTGAAATATGACAAGGTGATACATTATTGGGTTTACCATTTTCTTACTTTTGTGCAGGGATTGCCCTTATGCCTATATCTCTGTACATTGTTGGGTGACATACCCAATTTAGTATGCAACACTCCATCTTCCTGATATATAAAAGTATAATGAATTTGGTGAACATAGGCTCAAAATGCAAGGAAATTGTGTTTCGACCAACTTTTGGTATTAATAAAGGGCTGAAACCTTGGGGCCAAAACTTTTGGGAAAGCAGAATGTGGCATGCTGAAATTGGGTATTTGGCCTCTTTATTTACAGAGTTATGGCCCTTTATCCTTCTTTTTGGAGTCTTTTTGCTAATTAAGATTTAGGTTATTAGGGAAGAGACAATCCTTCTACAGAGTTTCGAAAACAGTTAATAACATGGGGTCTGTATAACTAATTGGGCACATAATCAGACTTTTATATACCATAAGCTTGAAGAATGTACTGCATTGCTCCCCCCCACTAATCAACCCATTAAATGGCAGGGACAAGAAAACTGTATATATTAAGACATTTAGTAATTATGTAGTAGGGAAACACCTCTCTTAGCTCCAAATTGACTAATAGTTTCCATCAGGATTATGCAGCACTTTAAATTGCTTTTAATGCAGTGGAAAATTGAGAATAGAGTTTAGCTAGATGCCTGTCACCCAAACTGACTGTCAGCAGAAAATATCATTTACCTGCAAACTGGAAAATCGATGCTGCTTAGTGCATGTGACATACATTTTCCGGTTGCTTAAAATAAACAGCCGACCCAGCACTTTTGAGAAATTGTTGAAAGGTTGCACTATTTCAGACTGACAGAACAGGGACAGTGTGAGACATGTATACATAATTAATTAACTAAGGTAATAAGCTGGAAAAATTATTCAAACAAGACCTTTAAAATCCAAAAAATGTAACTTTGTACAAATATATCTAGTACTAATATCTAGGTAAGTTTTGCTGACTATAGATATAATGTTAAAATTGAAATGATGTATAGAGTATGGTGTTCAATAATTTACAATGGACACCACATTGATGGCGCTAGTCTGATGAATGTAAATATTTGTTTCATGCTACGCCACAATGATGCTGCTAGAAACTGATTATTTCGCGAAGGTTTTTTCATAAAAGACTAGACTTGAGTTTTTACGTTTGTGGGTAGTAGTAAATATGGAGAGTACAGGAATCAGTTAAAACAATATACAAAAGTAGATGCCAACCATGTTCAGTTTAACATTTGAAGAGAATATATTTCAGGGTATAATATGCGAAGTAATTATTCAATCCCAGTTATGACTTGATACTACATGTATTTGAATATGGAGGACATGCATTAACATATAAGGTAATTTAAATTTAAAACTGGACAAAACTTTGTTAGGCATCATACAATTTAAATTTACTGGTGGTATAGACTGGACAAAACTTTGTTAGGCGACATACAAGTTAAATTTACTGGTGGTATAGACTGGACAAAACTGGACAAAACTTTGTTAGTTATCATACAATTTAAATATACTGGTGGTATAGATTGGACAAAACTGGACAAAACTTTGTTAGTTATCATACAATTTAAATTTACTGGTGGTATAGACTGGACAAAACTGGACAAAACTTTGTTAGGCATCATACAATTTAAATTTACTGTTGATAGACTGGACAAAACTTTGTTAGGCATCATACAATTTAAATTTACTGGTGGTAGACTGGACAAAATTGGACAAAACTTTGTTAGGCACCATACAATTTAAATTTACTGGTGGTATAGACTGGACAAAACTGGACAAAACTTTGTTAGTTATCATCCAATTTAAATTTACTGGTGGTATAGACTGGACAAAACTTTGTTAGGCGACATACAAGTTAAATTTACTGGTGGTATAGACTGGACAAAACTTTGTTAGGCGACATACAAGTTAAATTTACTGGTGGTATAGACTGGACAAAACTGACAAAACTTTGTTAGGCATCATACAATTTAAATTTACTGGTGATAGACTGGACAAAATTGGACAAAACTTTGTTAGGCACTATACAATTTAAATTTACTGGTGGTATAGACTGGGCAAAACTGGACAAAACTTTGTTAGTTATCATACAATTTAAATTTACTGGTGGGATAGACTGGACAAAACTGGACAAAACTTTGTTAGGTATCATACAATTTAAATTTACTGGTGGTATAGAATGGACAAAACTGGACAAAACTTTGTTAGGCACCATACAATTTAAATTTACTGGTGGTATAGACTGGGCAAAACTGGACAAAACTTTGTTAGTTATCATACAATTTAAATTTACTGATGGTATAGACTGGACAAAACTGGACAAAACTTTGTTAGGCATCATACAATTTTAATTTACTGGGGATATAGACTGGAAAGACTATGTTGGAAGTAAGTCAAGGGCAATAACTCTCTTAATAGTAATGTCAATAAAAAGTTGTTTTGATAGGTAAGGTGTATGCAAAGAGTTATTATAACTGTAAGTATTTCATATTGAAGACTGACATTAGACCTTTGGAGAAAGTGTGTATAAAGTACTGTAAACAGATTGTAGAGTATTGACTTGTTTGCACTTCTAACTATTGGGGCACAACTGTATGGAAAGGGCTTTATATAAGTTGTATAACTTGTGCCCAATCCAGTTCCATTATGGCAATAAAATATCTTTAAATCAAAAACTGTATGGGATCTGTTTATTTGGTCAAGGTTGTTTCTTATTTCTTTTTACAAGTTGTTTTTTATTGGTTCTTGCATGTACATGTAAAAGGATGGTAATATTTGTATCAAATGACACAAAATTATTTATACACCAACTGTAAATCCATGAATAAACATTTTGACATGGACATTAAATGAATTCCTCACCCCTGTCTCAACTTGACAACGACCAGACATGCTTACTGGTGATCATAAGCCCATTAGGACTTGGAGGTAAAAAAAAACTATAAACCACACAACACTGGCCAGGCCTGTAAGTAGCTGCTACACCAAACAACATTCGGCTATAATACTTCATGTCTTTATAGCATGTAAACAAATACATTTTGTCGTCTGGTATTGATTTGTATGGTTAAGTCATTGACTCTATATTTATCTTTAAGATAAATAAGATTAGTCTACTTCAGTTTAGGTAAACAAATTTGGAGGATAACCTGATAAATCAATATATACATATTTATATCTATAATATCTGCCCTTTCTTCTGTCTGTCTGTCTGTCTGTCTGTCTATCTTGTTCATTTATGTAACAGTTTTATATGCATGCATAAAACATGGAAATTGAATTCTGATTTTCGTCTAAATAACTGAAAGGATCTAAAGCACATCTGACTACCCCACAGCTGAACAATAACAGATCACGCACATTGTGAACACACTGGTGCCCACAATGATCCTTAGCCTGGGATATCATGGGATTGTAAAACTTGTGCTGTTATCATCATTATGTTACGTTATATATATGCAAGACCACACACTTGTGTTTTTAGTTTGTTTTACATATGCAAACAGTCATTAATGAATACAGGGTAATTTTCACAATAAACTAAACATGAGATTCAACCACAAAGTCAACCTTTCTAACCAAGTAACATTTTTACATTACAGACTTAACATTCTTATAAACCACATATTGACCACTGTACATAAATACCACTGTATAAGATTAAAATTCTACCAAAAACATTTCACCTTATCTGTGTGATTCACTTACTTTTTAGATAATTACTTTCTATAGATATTCTCTGTATAGTACACCATGTTGACCTGTACTTTAAAAATAAAATATACATATACCTGTGATTTCATGTATGATATAATTTTATCTATTTTGCTCATTACTGTCTGGTAAGATTACAGCTGTTACATGATTATCACCAACATGAAAGATCTTTTTAAAAAGAATGCTGAATGGGAAGTTAGGATGTCTGTGCAGTATTTGTCGTAAATGTACAGAATTAGAATGGCGGGAAGTGTTTACAAAGCACTAATGCATATTAATGTATTCATTGCATGTCGACATGCAAGCACAATACACGTCTACAGAGGAAAAGTGTTGTGATAACAATCAACTCTCAAGTTATATAAATTCTCCAGGAAATGTATTTCTTGCTGAAAGCGGACTAAATAATGAAGGCAGACATCCTCCACAGAGAGGTGTCTTGAACCATTAACAGGACCGAGTGGAAGTCTGTCAGTTTGATTTACATCTATATGTAATTTCTAACTGTATGGTATACAAAATGTAATTTCATTTTATATGTGTGTTTATAATCAGCCTTTACTAACCTAGCAGTTCACAACCACACACTGTCACGTCGTGTTAAGAAGAACGTTATTTTCTCAGTAATATTCTGAATGCTACATATTTTTTGCATTTGATTACAAGAATTCCTGGAATACATGTTCAACTAAAATGTTTTCACACAGGTTTAAGGATATGTGCTACTTGAAACATGATACATGTGATTTGTGTTGGAGTTACCTCCCTTACACATAACCCTGTCCCAATGTAGGAACTTGCCTTATTTTTGGTTTTACTGTCACTATAGCTCGAGTGAGACAGGTGACTAGTACAGAGTAATCCAGGTTATACCTTGGAGGTAAACAACACTTTAATACCTGGTACAGGTTGAGGAGTCTAGGGATAGGCAACTTTCAATAATATACATGACTGATTTTTCTCCCAGAAACCCAAATGATCAAATTTGTACCTCTTTAAATTAATTACCACACGAGTGAAATTTTCATACAAATTATTATTAGTCTGCAAGTAGAAGTGATCATATTAAAGGTAATTTTAGATGGGTCAGAAAATATCCTGTTTACCATTTGAGTGCTGTCTTGGAGCTCATATCAAGAATGGACACAAAACCATGTTTAGCAACTTCATGCAAATAGAAGTGATTTGAACAGACTGTAAGAAACAAAGTAAAAAAAAACCCAATTCAAGTAAAACAATTTTTGTCTTCCCTCTATCCTACAAACCTGAAAAAGGTTTTATTAGCCTCCAGTAATAACTGGCCAAACAATCTCAAATATCGGTACAATCACTGATCTTATACAGACTTCTGTCAGCAGTTTCCATAAAAAACTGCTGATGAGGTTGAAAAGAGTGCTATTTGCAGGCGTTTTGATCTGTATTACAGTCTATATGATGTTAAGGAGGACGCTATACTGGTGTCAAGATACTCAAATATTGATTAGCACTAGCTCTTAACCTAGTTTTGCTTTCACATCTATTTTACACCCAACAGGAATTCGGTCAATTGATCTAAATGAGGTGTGGCCTAACCTCCAAATTGACAAGTTGTCTTGTGGTATTGTCATCTGCTAGTGACATTAACTGCTTTCATTATCTTCCATTTCTTGAACAAATGAATGTTTGGATAATGTTTCAGGATAAGAGTGATTGTGGAGTTTCCCAGTCACCTCGTTGAAAATGACATGGGTTTTGGTTCTAAAAGTGCATTTGAGTAATCACTGAAAAAAACAAGTTGGTTAATTGAGTTTTAGTCATTTGCACTATAAATGAGGTCGTCTCTGGGTAACTCAAACACGTTTTTACAATTTAAACGTTTGGAATGATTAGGAACTGAAATTGAATTTGCATGTGATTTATACTGCTGATCTGACAACTTTAAATAATGTTTTAATTGTTTTTTCCTGCATTCATGTTGAAAGTTGTTTTGAACTTCATTAGTCTGGATAAAAGATGACCATTCCTTGGAAGTTTTTGTACTTTTTAATTTGTTTATTGCATTCAATTTCAGGTTGAGAATGATCCTGATCAAGATCTACCTGATCTAGTCCTGATGCCACAGAGGATATAGTGTCCACATCGTGGACCGGTATTAACCGACACACAGACACAGCCGATACTTTAACAGTACAGTGTATACGAGACTGAGGCTGCCCCAGACTGAGGCTGCCCGCATTCTGTCAAACACAATGACTCATCACCATCATCACAACAAACAGTCCCGTGACCATACCGGCTTCTTATTGATTACGATATGATGTACAGACCGTTGTCATAGGCTATTATTACCATGGCATAATATGTGTCCTGTAACACGAGCGATCAGTAACCAGAGAACTTCTATACATACAGAACTACATTGTTAACATTGTCAGTAACCGGAGAACTTCTATACATACAGAAGTACATTGTTAACATTGTCAGTAACCGGAGAACTTCTATACATACAGAAGTACATTGTTAACATTGTCAGTAACCGGAGAACTTCTATACATACAGAAGTACATTGTTAACATTGTCAGTAACCGGAGAACTTCTATACATACAGAAGTACATTGTTAACATTGTCAGTAACCGGAGAACTTCTATACATACAGAAGTACATTGTTAACATTGTCAGTAACCGGAGAACTTCTATACATACAGAAGTACATTGTTAACATTGTCAGTAACCGGAGAACTTCTATACATACAGAAGTACATTGTTAACATTGTCAGTAACCGGAGAACTTCTATACATACAGAAGTACATTGTTAACATTGTCAGTAACCGGAGAACTTCTATACATACAGAAGTACATTGTTAACATTGTCAGTAACCGGAGAACTTCTATACATACAGAAGTACATTGTTAACATTGTCAGTAACCGGAGAACTTCTATACATACAGAAGTACATTGTTAACATTGTCAGTAACCGGAGAACTTCTATACATACAGAAGTACATTGTTAACATTGTCAGTAACCGGAGAACTTCTATACATACAGAAGTACATTGTTAACATTGTCAGTAACCGGAGAACTTCTATACATACAGAAGTACATTGTTAACATTGTCAGTAACCGGAGAACTTCTATACATACAGAAGTACATTGTTAACATTGTCAGTAACCGGAGAACTTCTATACATACAGAAGTACATTGTTAACATTGTCAAATCATTTCATCAATATATTTTGTATGTAAAAGGAGTGAATTATTGACGAATTTAGGAAATTAAGAATTTATAGAACTTCTTTTAACATCGAGTAACATATTGTTTACACTGTCAAATCATTTCGTCAATATATTTTGTATATGAGTGAGTGAATTATTGACAAATTAATATTGTTTATGATTTTTTTGCAGATTTGATATAGACAATGTTTTTTATGAAAATTTGACCAATATCGTCACATCATATATCTGAGAATTAAGGATGCTAGATTTGCAAAAAGTAACAAGAGCATAACAAATAGGACATGAAAGGCTTGCAGACATCAGTATGTCCTATTGTATAGTATGATGTACATATATGCTTAATCTTGTCTGATAGTGATCGTGAGCTTGTATATATTTGTGCAAACAAGCAGTGCGGGCAATGATGTTAAGAAATATGGAATGAGTTTCAGGAAAATCAGTTGAAAATTTTCCATCATCTTGGTTAGACTCTGCTAACTTTAACTAACCTAGAATATATGACATTGATCTTTAAGCAGTCTTGAAATAGATATCAAGAATACTTGTGTGAAGTTTCATCGAACTTGGTCGAAAACTTGAGTCAGGATTGTGTGGACAAGCCAAGTTTTTCCATTAAGTGAAGATTAAGTAGCTGTGACCTTGACCTTGAAAATATGACTTCAACCTTCAAATGGTCAGTTTTGATTGATTGATATCAGGAATACTTGTGTTAGATTTTATGAAGAGACCCTACAGACTAGCCATATACCTAATTTACTCATCTCCATATAACTATTCTCAATTTTTTACCTTGAATGCAAGGCCTTGACCTTCAACAAATCTCAAGAGAAACATTAGAAACAATTGTGTGAATTTTCAATTTTCATAGATTCTAAAGTCATGATCCTGATGTTGTCTTGAAACATATGGCCTTTACAAGTTGACTGATCTTTAGAAATTGATGTCTGCAATACTTGTGCAAAGTCTTATAAAGTTTTATTGAAATTTTAATCAGGAGCCCAAAAGAAAAAGTAATGTACATTTTTTCATTTTTCTATCATCATGTAATGATTCTGCAGCTATGCCATTGACTTTGACCTTGACAACTATCCACTGGGCTCCAGAGATTGATGTCAGCAATACTTTTGTGAAGTTTCATAAAAGGTTCCATACATAATTGTCAGGAAGCTGCAGGCAAGCTTACCCAGGTAAAGGAGGCACATTTAAGTACATTTTAGGGGGATAATTGTCAGGAAGCTGCAGGCAAGCTCACCCAGGGAAAGGAGGCATATTTAAGTACATTTTAGGGAGTATCTAAGGTATACCCAATAGTTATCTTCATACCCAGAATAAACTTGTAAGAAATACATGTATGAACCTGCAATGATTTACAGACTTATTTATTTGTTTTGATAAAAACGATCGCTTGTATATATAATCGCTTGTTGATTTTGACACAGATCACTGATAACATACATTTAAAGTGCTGCACAGCAAAATCTATTTATCATATATACACAGACATATTGGTTGATTTGATAAATAATTGAAGGCCTTGTCATTGTTTACCCTTAACAGGATATGGGCTGGCTGGGACAGGATCGGTACAACATTTCCTGTGATCAATACAGATACATTCCAGTTACATCAAAAATTCATGGCTGGAAATCTACATCCCTTAACAGCACTGATGCAATCTACGTGTCTATTTATAACAGTGATGCAACTAGTCTAAATACTTCCATACTGCTTTTGCTCAAAACTTTAGGTTACAGTAGTAAAAACTCTCTGTATTACATACTTGTAAAAGATAAAGTGCAAAACAATTCCTTTCCCCCCCCCCTCCTGCTTTCTGTAAAACAAGAGGCCCAGATGGCCTGTATCACTCACCTGTTTCTTTTGTTACATGAAACTGACATATAGGTAACTTCAGACCAAATTTGGTAACAAGAACATAAGACATTTTAACATCTCTTAAGGTAATAGGATTGTGTAAAAAGGAGTGAGTTTTGAAACAAGAGGCCCAAGAGGGCCTGTATCGCTCACCTGAATATTTAAGCAGTCATAGCAAAATATTCTCATTAAATATTATATTGCACTAAAAATATTTCCCTCGCAAACTTTGTTGGCTCCATCTGTTGAAACTACCAGCAAAATATTATTAAAAAATTCTATGCTTTTTGATTCTTCTTCAGAAGTTGCTTGACATATTTTTCCCTGTGATCTTGTAAGTAGGTCAATGTCATTTTCCTTCTCAAAT